>NC_084630.1:44848882-44891382 GCF_033978795.1 Nerophis ophidion | reverse complement strand
TTAAACCGTGTAGATCTAAAGCAGTGTTTCCTGTACATAATTGTATTTATTTATGATAAATTGAGCACGGTGTCAAAGGGGTTAGTGCATGTGCCTCACAATACGAAGGTCCTGGGTTCGATTCTGGGCTACGAATCTTTCTGTTTGCATGGTCTCCCCGTGACTGCATGGGTTCCCTCCGGGTACTCCTGCTTCCTCCCACCTCCAAAGACATGCATCTGGGAATAGGTTGATTGGCAACACTAAATTGGCCCTAGTGTGTGAATGTGAGTGTAATTGTTGTCGGTCTATCTGTGTTGACCCTGAAATGAGGCGGCGACTTGTCCAGGGTGTACCCACCTTTGGCCCGAATGCAGCTGAGATAAGCTCCAGCACCCCCCGCAACCCCGAGAGGGAGAAGCGGTGGAAAACAGATGGATAATTAATTTAGCCTGCCACAAATTTACCTATTAGCCCTCGCTCATATACACATTATAACGAGACTGTCTGTGAATGTAACTTGTTGTTCCAATTGGTACAGTAGAAGTAGCATAGTCACTCACTCACTCACTCACTCACTCACTCACTCACACTGTAATGGACCAGGCCCTCATGTAACAAGCTTTGCATACGCACAAAAACCACAGTTTTTTCCATGAGTAAGTTAAGATGTATCAAGACAGACGTTGACGTGGAAATGTGCACTTCCTTCACGTTAACTCCTTAGCTGCCGTACACACTTTTCTACAGGCTGTGGATACTTTTGTGACACGCAAAGGTGATGCTGGGTGACAGTTCACATAAAAAAGTGGCAACTTTTACTCATCAGATTGAGACGTGCCCATCATAGCCATCTGTATTCAGTTTTTAGAGACATGGCAATGTCAGGCAAACAACCGCTTGGACATGTACTCGAAACAGGAGAAAGAAGCACCTCCTGCTGACTTGTCTATAAAGGTTCTCATTCATCCAGGTCATTGTCATCTCAGGGCATTCAATCAATCGCAACTGGACTGTTTGGTTTGTCTTAAAAGACTACTCATCTGAGTAGGCTTCATCAGTTCATGCTCATAGACTTAGATTGGTCGGATCTAGTCTAGCAGCTGGTGCCAAAAACCCAAATATTTATACTGCAAAAAACAGGAGGTTGTGCCTCTTACTGACTTGTGATTGGTCAGACCCTTCCGAGCTCAAGCACATGGCTACTTTCAATATGTTTTGATAAGGTGGCATGGTCTGGGCGTGCCAAGCCATGCACACGTCTGCTGCCAATTTCAAGTTGATTGCAATGTAACAAAGAAATGTGCTTAGATTTGTCCGTGCAAACACTTTACATCTGAATTTCTACTTGCATACGCGTGGATTTTCACGCATGTCCATGTTTCGTATGAAAACCATGCAACTGTTGTTACAAGATGGCCAAGGTGTCCTTACTCTTTGTCCATAGTATATTGTCTTATAATCAGAGTGTGAATGTTCTAGGTTCCCAAGGACTCAGAAGCAGGTAAGATTAATCCGTAAATGTTTTCCCTGTCCTTGTTATAGTTAATAGGGAGGTAATCTTCACACGCAGATATATGGACTGTAATGTCTTTCTTTTTGTTGACAACACATTTTAAAAAAGGTGTTCTTGGATACAGTTAGACAAAGTTCACAGAAGTCACATTTCGTGCGTTCTTTCCAAACCAGACGAAGCAAAAACTTGTTCAGGTATTTAAACAATTGGAATGTACTCAAGTTTATGAATGATGACTTTTCTGTAGGGGTGGGAAAGTAGTATCAATACCAAGGTGGGTATTGGTATCAGATCAATACGAACAATAGTTGCAGTTTCTCGTCTGTAAATCTACAAAAATATTACCTTTTCCTCAGAATTTTTGCATCCACAGTGTGTTTCTTAGTTTGTCATTGCAAACAGCACACTTTCTCTCTCTACTGCTCACTCCACTGACTACGTTTTTATTCTTCACAAATATCTGCCTGCAATGGAAGTTATTACGAGTGTTTTGCTGACATTTTTTAATTTACATTTTTGTTACAATGATGCGTTTTTGTTGAAGATCCATTCAAAGCATACTTGCCAACCCTCCTGAATTTTCCGGGAGACTCCCGAATTTAAGTGCCTCTCCCAAAAAACTCCCAGGACAACCATTCTCCCGAATTTTCTCCCAATTTCCAGTCGGACCTGAGTGAGGACTGCCTGTCGTCACATCTGCTTTTCCTCCTTATAAACAGCATGCCACGTTATAACATCGGTGCGGCGTCTTCAGTAATGCGGACATTGTACCGATCCGTTGTAGTGAAGAAGGCAAAGCTCTCAGTTTACCGGTCGATCTACGTTCCCATCCTCACCTATGGTCATGAGCTATGGGTCATGACCGAAAGGATAAGATCACGGGTACAAGCGGCCCAAATGAGTTTCCTCCGCCGTGTGGCGGGTCTCTCCCTTAGAGATAGGGTGAGAAGCTCTGTCATCCGGGAGGAACTCAAAGTAAAGCCGCTGCTCCTTCACATGGAGAGGAGCCAGATGAGGTGGTTCGGGCATCTGGTCAGGATGCCACCCAAACGCCTCCCTAGGGATGTGTTTAGGGCAAGTCCAGCTAGTAGGAGGCCACGGGGAAGACCCAGGACACGTTGGGAAGACTCCCGGCTGGCCTGGGAATGCCTCGGGATCCCCCGGGAAGAGCTAGACGAAGTGGCTGGGGAGAGGGAAGTCTGGGTTTCCCTGCTTAGGCTGCTGCCCCCGCGACCCGACCTCGGATAAGCGGAAGTAGATGGATGGATGGATGGACCTCCAATACAAGGCAGGGTTTTAAATGTAGAAAACATAATATGACCACACTCACGGCAAGGTGCATATATGATCACCAAAATTTTGATTGCTACAACACAAGGAGTTTCTTATGCTAATTTAAATTTGATTGATTAATCACAGATCTTCATAAAAATCTCCATCAAATTAATACACATATATTATTCCCTGGTAATAGTCTGACAATGACAGAAATGTAGGGATGGACATCCCTAGTCACTACTCAAAACTATATACAACTTGATTCACAAACAAATATCTGAAACATTCAAGATACCTCTTGATTCTATGTCGTCGTTTCTCTTGTAAAATGTCAGGACTTTGACTTGGATTTGTTTTGCTTCTTCTACGCAAAGGATGATTTGCACGAGCGAGACGTAAGTGTAAGTACATGATTAATTTATTTAAACACTACAATACAAAAACAGGAAAACAAAGGACGCGCAGAATGGCGGATAATAAACTAGACTAAACTCCAAACAAAACAGCACAATGGCATGACTATGTACAAATAAACAAAATATACTATCTATGACACAAAACAAACCAAAAACTTGCACTGAGGCATAAATACAAACATAAATCTTACGTGGGGTTGTCAAAACAATAAACAGCATGGCAAGGCATGAAGGTCGGCAAGGATAGGTAAGTGCGTGGTCATGAGGGTTCAATACAAAGTCCGGTAAGTAGGTAGGTAGGCAAGTAAAGTTCCCAGGCCGAGGAACAGAAAACAAATGACTTATACTGGCTGTGGTAATTGGAAACAGGTGTGAGAGCTGAGGACCGGGGCGTGACTAGGAGACCAGGTGAAAATCAATGAGTTGTCATGGTAACAAAAACAAACCAGGAAGTGTAAAAGCAAGAGCTGAACGTCCAAAAAACAAAACATAACATGACCAAACATAAACCTGATTTACAGGCGTGACATAAAACTCATAATGTTGCCAAACAATAGATTTAGAAGTGTGGAGTGTGAATGTGTATCGGCTCAGTCATGCTTGCCTTGTTATTGCTGTTGTTACGTATGTAGGCCTACCCACAATTCTTGTCGCTCCGACTAAAATAAAGTTTTAAAATCAATTTTGAGGTGGCAAAATTCGAGGTAATATCCGATGAGCCTCAAAGTGTTTCCCTTACAGCACAGCCGTTAAAGCTGCTCTACTGATGCATTAATATCTCACATGCGCATGTCCGGGGTCAAATAAAAAACAGTTCATCTTCCCATCCCCACAGGGTAGTGTATCGATTTCCAATTTTTCCTCTAACTGTGCGGTAGATTATGAGAGACGTACCTGAAAACTGATTTTGTTTTGTCATGTCCAGCCACTCAGGCAAATAATATTATTATTGATGTAAATGCCCATATCTGCTGTACAGATTTACTTTAAAAAAGAGAAAGGTAGGATACTTCTCTTGTTGCCTTATTTGTATTTAATTTATAAAATTGATTTATTTAATGTTTGGCACAGCCGGACCAGAGCAGGAGGGGATAGAAAGGAGGAAAAAGAAAGAGACAACAACAACAAAAAACAAAAACAACACCAACAGAACAACGTCAGCAAATATGATAAGTACAAATATGATACAACAAATGATAGCAAAGAACAAGTTACTATAGTAGATAGGAATAACCCAGAAATTAAACTTGAATTACAAAAGAAAGCAGATAAAAGGAGGGGAAGAAAGAGAAGTGAACTATTTTAACCTTGTAAATTGTTATAGTAAAAATAGGTTAAGCTTTATCAGTGTGCTGTGTTTTACCCAGTTTTTTGCTGGTAAGTTGTTGTATTGGCATCCGATATATATATATATATATATATATATATATATATATATATATATATATATATATATATATATATATATATATATATATATATATATATATATAGGCGCCAGCGCCCCCCGCGATCCCGAAAGGGAATAAGCGGTAGAAAATGGATGGATGGATGGATATATATATATATATATATATATATATTTACCGTGTGTGTGTAAATGTATGTACTGTACTTCGATATGTATATGCGATTGTATGTTTCTGTGTATGTGCATAAGTATCTATATGTGTATGTATGTATGAAATAATGTACGTATGTATGTATATATGTGTGAATAATTGTGTGTATGTGCGTTAAATGTGTGTTTGTATGTACAGTATATTTGTGTCCCAATAAGTGCGGGAGCCAAAGTATGGCCCCAGCCACCTGGAGAGCCCAACCAAAAACAGCAGGTTTAACGGCTCCACGCAGGCAGGCCGGCCAGCGACAGGACCCCCAGAGTCAGGCCCACAGTGCTGCCCGGCAGGTCAGCGGTAGGCCATAGACAGACGTGCCTGGCACAGGACAAGGCACGGGAGAAGCAGGAGACAGCCAACCCCCAAGCCAGCGAGAGACCATACCCCCACGTGGACAGAAAGACAAATGCAGTGTTTCCCATATATTCATTTATTTGTGGCGAGCCGCCACGAGTTGGAAAAAAAAAGACAAATTATAATCTTATGTTTTATTATTATTATTTTTTAAGCTTTTTTTGAAACAATAAGGTTTTGTATTAGGATCCAATAATGTCAAATGATACACTGACTGACCGTTGAAATCTAATCTAATAAACATTTGCATAAGTCAGGCTGTGCTAATTTTCATTAGCCTTTCAAAGAGCTTGTCTGTTGTACTTTAGCATTAAGCTAACAGCACTAGAGCCAACCTGCTTCCCGTATAATTGTTTAGATTCTCATCAGTTTATAACAGACTGTATAATTAAATTCACATGATTCCTACATGTATGTGCACTTCATAAGTATATTAATTTACTTTCCTTTGTGTGCTTACTTTTACTGTAGCTTAAAGGCCTATAAAAATGAGATTTTCTTATTTAAACGGGGATAGCAGATCCATTCTATGTGTCATACTTGATCATTTCGCGATATTGCCATATTTTTGCTGAAAGGATTTAGTAGAGAACATCCACGATAAAGTTCACAACTTTTGGTGCTGATAAAAAAGCCTTGCCTTTACCAGAAGTCGCAGACGATGACATCACAAGGGTGAGGGCTCCTCACGTCCTCACATTGTTCTTAATGGGAGCTTCCAGCTGCAAGAGCTATTCGGGCCGAGAAAACGACAATTTCCCCATTAATTTGAGCGAGGATGAAAGATTCGTTGATAATGATATTGATAGCGAAGGACTAGAAAAAAAAAAAAAAAAAGTAAAAAAAAAAAAAAAAAAGGCGATTGCATTGGGACAGATTCAGATGTTTTTAGACACATTTACTAGGATAATTCTGGGAAATCCCTTATCTTTCTATTGTGTTGCTAGTGTTTTAGTGAGATTAAATAGTACCTGATAGTCGGAGGCCAGTGTCTGAGGGAAGTCACGGCAGATACATTGACGGCGCAAACTCCACAGATCTCCGGTAAGAGGCGACTTTTTAACACAATTTTCTCACCGAAACCTGCCAGTTGACAAGTGGTCGGGAACCATGTTCGCTTGACCGCTCTGATCCATAGTAAAGCTTCACCTCCGGGAATTTTAAACAAGGAATCACCGTGTGTTTGTGTGGCTAAAGGCTAAAGCTTCCCAACGCCATCTGTCTACTTTCACTTCTCCATTATTAATTGAACAAATTGCAAAAGATTCAGCAGCACAGATGTCCAGAATACTGTTTAATTGCGCGATGAAAAGAGACGACTTTTAGCCGCAAATAGTGCTGCGCTAATATTTCTTGACAGTCCGTGACGTCACGAGCACGCGTCATCATTCCGCGACGTTTTCAACAAGAAACTCCGCGGGAAATTTAAAATTGCAATTTAGTAAACTAAACAGGCCGTATTGGCATGTGTTGCAATGTTAATATTTCATCATTGATATATAAACTATCAGACTGCGTGGTCGGTAGTAGTGGCTTTCAGTAGGCCTTCAATTCAGGAGAATATCAATAAACAACCTAAAAAAAAAAATGTTCCTCCACAATTTAAAAGACATTTTACATTTTTGGCAAACTAGATTTTTTCATTCAGAGATAGCAAATTAATATATGTCAATAAACAAGGGATGTACAAAGTATAGCCTGTGTTACATTGTAGTAATAAAATAAGCTGCAACAATTGAGACGTAGAGTAAAACAATATAAAAAATATATGTATATGTTACTAATAACAGCAATTTGTTTTCAAATATATATATAGCCTTTTTTTTAGCCTTTTTAAAGATGGTATGTATATGCATCATTGCCGATTATGCCAATTATATGATAACAGCATATTGACATCAATAGTGCTGAAAAAATGCAAAATTTCGCCCAGGGATCAATAAAGTACATTCTATTCTATTCTAATAGCCCATCACACCCTTAGCCACGTTCCCACCGCCACAAGTATATTGGCAAACTCCAAAAGTAATCTTTCAACATTGCTAAGTTGACAACATTACATGCTTATGTTCATGCTACATACATCCTTAAGTTTTGTTGGGACATTTACAGCATTATTCTGCTATTTTTACCACTATGATGAGCACTAAAGGATCTTGGACAATGAATTCTGTGAGACACTCCGAGATTCACTGGAGTACAACTAAAACTTGACTAAATAGGCCAGGGGTCGGCAACCCAAAATGTTGAAAGAGCCATATTTGACCAAAAATACAGAAAACAAATCCGTCTCAAGCCGCAATAAATAAAAAGCCGTTTATAAGTCTTATAACGAAGGCAACACATGACGTAAGGGCCTCAATTAGCTATACTAGCCTACTATCAACAAGACTGTGTTGCAGGCTGAAGCAAATCTTCGTTGACAGAAATGTTGAAACATAATATTTATTCTAAACATTTTTACATCATTATAATCCATCCATCCATTTTCTACCGCTTATTCCCTTTTGGGGTCGCGGGGGGCGCTGGCGCCTATCTCAGCTACAATCGGGCGGAAGTCGGGGTACACCCTGGACAAGTCGCCACCTCATCGCAGGGCCAACACAGATAGACAGACAACATTCACACTCACATTCACACACTAGGGCCAATTTAGTGTTGCCAATCAACCTATCCCCAGGTGCATGTCTTTGGAAGTGGGAGGAAGCCGGAGTACCCAGAGGGAACCCACGCATTCACGGGGAGAACATGCAAACTCCACACAGAAAGATCCCGAGCCTGGATTTGAACCCAGGACTGCAGGACCTTCGTATTGTGAGGCAGACGCACTAACCCTCTGCCACCAAGAGGCTACTCAGAATGTGAGATAAGTCCTGGAAATTACTGTTTTTTATTTCCATATGTATAAATGTGTGTGTCCAAGTTAAAGGAAACAGCAGGCTGTCTTATTTGAATAGATGTATTACAATCTTTGGCAAGCTAGGTAATATTTGCTGTGGTCTGGAACAACATGGCACACAAACACCTATCTGAAATGCAGCCAATATTACATACAGATATTACAATCTTTGGCAAGCTAGGTAATATTTGCTGTGGTCTGGAACAACATTGCACACAAACACCTATCTGAAATGCAGCCAATATTACATACAGATAATGTGTCATGAGACATGCAAAACTAAATTATATACAAAGACGATAACTGTAAAATATCAAATGAGCTCAAATATACCTACAACTGAGGCACAATGATGCAATATGTACATACAGCTAGCCTAAATAGCAGGTTAGCATTAATTAGCTTGCAGTCATGCACTGACCAAATATACCTGAATAGCACTCCAAAAAGTCAATAACAATCAACAAAGCGCACCATTGTGCATTCACGCACAGCATGAAACTTTTGGTGGACAAAATGAGACAAAGAAGGAGTGGAAAATTTTACATGTAAACACACTATGGAGAGTTCAAGAACCGCCGAAATTACTAGGACAAAACGATGTTCACCAAATACTCTCATCAGTGAAGCATAAACACAAACATATTAAACAGTGGGCTTTCTAACAATTGGTAAGGTTTGTGTCATGTTTGTCCTCAAACAAAAAACATACTAAAACAAAAACAAAAAGTTTCCCCTCATCTTTTTCCTTTTTCAATTCTTTTTTAAAAATGCTCCAGGGAGCCACTAGGGCGGCACTAAAGAGCTGCATGCGGCTCGAGAGCCGCGGGTTGCTGACCCCTGAACTAGGCTAACAACATGTCTGTCACGTCAGACAGTCTCCATAGTAAGACATACACCAAGTCTTTCCTATATTCCTCCCTTGCGGCATTGTGGCAGCTGTGTTCTCTGAAAATAAACAAATGGCTGCACCCACTTCAAATTTGTCTAAGTCTAGGTGCCGGCAGGTGAGCAAACAGAGGATAACAAATGTTCACATCAAATGTATGAGAAGTTTACAAAAAATATAAAGCTTTTTTTTTTTTTTTTAGATATAGTCTTATTTACTAAAAGTGTGTATGTATTAAAACATGCACACTTGATAGTGCACGCAAAGTTGATCTACTCAGCTTGTGCGCAGTGGATTGTGTGTCTTAATTAAAAAACGCAATCCATTTAGCGTGTCTGTCTTTATGAATATGGAGAATATATGCTGATCATTAGATTGCCCACGATTCAGGGAGGATTGAAAATATATAATTGAGCTCTTGCAATGTGATTTATCAAGGATAACATTGTTCTACAGTCACTGTTTTGCATTTATATTTAGCACAGTTACGCACAAATGGCTCTGAGAGAGGAGGCAAATGTGCTTTAAAGACATACAATGAACAGATAATTTGCCGTCCTACGTGTGTGTCAACATTTTGGACTGAAAAATAACAAAATAAACATATCCTCTATTCTGCAATATGTGTTTTGTGGCAATTCTAACATTGACTACAGTGTCAGTTGCTATGTAGAGTGGCGCTTTCCATCATTTTCAGCAGACTGCACCGCCCCCTTCGTCTCACGAGAGATCAACCCAAAAATGGGGTCATGTAAATTCCTTCCCCACTGTGTATCTGAGTTTAGTGGCAAAAGAGGTATGTGCAGCGAGTAAACGTGGAGACGTTCGGAAAGATTTATTTTCAAAAAATGTATTCTTAAAAAAATAAAATCCATCCATTTTCTACCATTGGCCCCTCTCAGATTGAATATAGTAAATTCCTACTTTTTCCAACGTTTTGCACCATGCAGCTTTTAAAATGGTGCGGCGAGTTTATGGATTTTTCATAAAACACATTCCAAATACAATGAAACTGAGTGTTATTGTGTGTGCTGTAGCGCCATCTTTTGGATGAGTTCTGTGTTTCCTGCTGTTTAAAGCTTTGAACTGGAAGTACAAGTGCTGCTCCGTCTTCTAATAGTCTACAGCATTTTCTACTCATATGGATTTTTTATTCATCACTCCAAGCAATGTTTTTAAATTTTGCAGTATAACTAAAACAACTCTTACTTACTAAACGGTCCCACGTGGGATGTCTGTGTGAGTGTTTTCATGCATATTTTTATGTGCCATCTTAATGTAATGCGGCAAGCATCGTTAGCATGAGCTTATATGCTAACACATTTATGAGTGTCTGTGTTAGTATTATTAACTTACTATGGCATTCGTTTTGTATTGTTCCTTTTTTTTTTTACAAATTCCTCAGTAAACTCTCCAAGATGTTACCATGGAGTTACGAAAGTCTGTTTAGCTGATTGAGGTCCTAGCATCCACAGCTAGTGGGTCTGACGATGACGTTTTTTTTTGTTTGATCAGCTGTTCTACTGCTGTGTTACAGACACTGTTTGGAAACAATTAAGGTATGTAAATAACTCCTTTCACGTTGTATATACAGTACAAGCCAAACGTTTGGACACATCTTCTCATTCACAACCCAACTGATGGTCTCAACCCCATTGATAAAGCAAGAAATTCCACTAATCAACCCTGACAAGGCACACCTTTGAAGTGAAAACTTCACTTGTTTCATCGAGAGAATGCCAAGAGTGTGCAAAGTAGTAATCAGAGCAAAGGGTGGCTATTTTGAAGAAACTACAATATAAAACATGTTCTCGGCTATTTCACCTTTTTTCATTCATAGGTTTGATGCCTTCAGTGACAATCTGCAATGTGAATAGTCATTAAAATAAAGAAAACACATTGAACCAGAATTGGTGTCCAAACTTTTGGCCTGTACTGTATTCGGAAAATCCGGTAATTATTATTATTATGGATTTTTTTCAGCACCTCTACTAACTACATATATGTTAATTATTAACACCGAGATAAAGCTAAATATACTCTCAAACACACTATATTTGAATAGGATCAAGTTAGATTTCAGTATGTTGATAATCACGTTATTGTTATTAGTGTCAAATTGGAGCCATTTATTTGGTTTCTAGTTTGATCTACAGCCAAGAAAGGATGGCCACTATTATCTCCACTGAGAGTGGGTCCTTTTAAATGTCAAGTCACCTCCTTTAAATGGTCAGGTGTCCTGAATTGCTCACAATATGTATGGCCTTGTGCTCGTGCGGAGGCGAGTCCATTTATGTAAGTGCTTTCGCTTTTTTTTTTTCCTCCACTGAAATGTTAAATTCCACATCTTAGACACAGGCATGTGCAGTCCTGTGTTATCGCATACACAACCACAAGCAAACTGGGAAACCATCTACGGATTCACAAATAATGAAGGACGTAATGCTGTAGTAACAAAATGTCGGTTGGGAAAGACAGTCCGGCAAAGAATAAGACGGATGCATGATGAAAGATATATGGACTTATTTACTACTGCCGTGGCAAACCATTAACTGGAATGACTTAACCCAAAAAGTGAGCATATGTCATAAACTGCGGCCTAAAATGTGCATTGCATTAGCCACTGTGTCATCAAGTTTTATTGGTGATGATGTAACCCCTTAAACCAAACAGAAGTCTTGTGTTGCCTTCACACATGGATGTACCACTTTTAATACAACACTGTTTGTGCTTGAGGACTGTAAGTACTGTCCCCTCAGTAAAGCCATTAATCAGGAGGCAGTAAGAGACATAGGCCACTGCTTAATGCTGCCCTCTAGTGATTACTGCTAATTAGTTAGAGCATTATGTAGACTATACTATTGAGTAGCAGAATACATTCAGAAAGCATGTTTTTTGTTCATCTGAGTTGAAGGTATCAGCCTTGTATCTATGCAACTTGTCTATCTTGCTCAAACACATGAATAATGTCAACATAACGTCAATTATTATTTATTTCACAGTTTTAATCAACGTTAAGCAAGCAACTTCCTTCTTTTTACAGCTACATTAAATTGTGCAGGTTAACCTAATGCTATGCAACACAATGACAATTTAGCAGATAGTGTCAAACTCAAGGCCCACATTTGGAACCCCACATTATTCTAAGTGCTTGGAAATAATAATCATCTTTCTTGCTAAATGTATTTCAGCTTTGACGGAACTGCATGCAGCTCATGCAGCCGCAGTGCTTCTTAACTGAATATATTTTTCAATATTTGATGCAACAAGCTCTTCAGGTTTTCTTTTATAAATAAATTCCGCAACTGCTGATCTTTTACTTGTCATCTTGACTTGTGATGACCAAATCATGTGTTTGTTGGCAAACAATCAGATTAAGTGGCAAATGTTTAATACCTTGAGGCAATTGCACTCCACATCAGGGCTATTCAACTGGCGTAATTTTTGCAGAAGATTCCTACCATCACAACAGCGCTGTCAAATAGATCAGTGTTTTTTAATCATATTGCCCTCGAGAAGTCTGCCGAAAAATATCTGTTTCTGACCTGTGGTCTGTTTGAGCCCCAGCTAAACTCAGTTGTACTACACTTTTCCACCACATGGGGTAGTATTGCACCAGTCCGTAGACTGAGTCCGTATACGTATATATATACTATTTACTTATTATCAATTTAGTTAGAATTGATATAACACATTTTAATCAGTTCAATCGTCAATTTATGAGTCCCTTCTTTTTCAGTATGTTATATTATTTATGATTGTAATATTTATTCTATAATCAGCCTGACCTAAGCCTCGTTCTGCATGTTGTTGTATGTGCTAGTTTATGTATAATAAATAAAAATGTTTGTCATTATCATTAATATTTCAGTGGGCCCCGGGCTCCCTCTGTACTGATAAAGTTGAGGCCCAAAGTTAAAAGGTTAAGAATCCTTGATATATAGTCGTGGTCAAAAGTTTACTAAAACTTGACATAATGTCATGGCTGTCTTAAGTTTCCAATCATTTCTACAACTCTTATTTTTTTTTTTTTGTGATAGAGTGATTGGAGCACATACTTGTTTGTCACAAAAAACATTCATGAAGTTTGGTTCTTTTATGAATTTTTTATGGGTCTACTGAAAATGTGAGCAAATCTGTTGAATCAATAGTATTCATAAAGCAATGTTGATATTTGGTTATGTCCCTTGGCAAGTTTCACTGCAATAAGGCACTTTTGGTCGCCATCCACAAGCTTATGGCAAGCCCCTGGTTGAATGTTTGACCATTCTTCTTGACAAAATTGGTGCAGTTCAGCTACATTTGTTGGTTTTCTGACACCACATGAACAAAGATAGGACCTTCTGGAGGAAAATTCTTTGGTCAGTTGAAACAAAAGTTGAGCTGTTTGGCCACAATATCCAGCAATACGTTTGGAAGAGCAAAGGCGAGGCCTTTAGTCCAAGGAACACCATCCTACTGTCAAGCATGACGGTGGTAGTATTATGCTCTGGGTCTGTTTTGCTGCCAATGGAACTGGTGCTTTACAGAGAGTAAATGGGACAATGAAAAAGGAGAATTGCCTCCAAATTCTTCAGGACAATCTAAAATTATCAGCCCGGAGGTTGGGTCCTGGGCGCAGTTGAGTGTTCCAACAGGACAATGACCCCAAACACACGTCAAAAGTGGTAAAGGAATGGCTAAATCAGGCTAGAATTCAGGTTTTAGAAAGGCCTTCCCAAAGTACTGACTTAAACATGTGGACAATGTTGAAGAAACAAGTCCATGTCAGAAAACCAACAAATTTAGCTGAACTGCGCCAATTTTGCCAAGAGGAGTGGTCAAAAATTCAACCAAAAGCTTGCCAGAAGCTTGTGGATTGCAACCAAAAGCGCCTTATTGCAGTGAAACTTGCCAAGGGACATGTAACCAAATATTAACATTGCTGTATGTATGTATACTTTTGACGCAGCAGATTTGGTCAAATTTTCAGTAGACCCATAATAAATTCATAAAAGAACCAAACTTCATGAATGTTTTTTGTGACCAACAAGTATGTACTCCATTTACACTATCACAAAAATCCGCAACTCTGACAAAATAAATAGACCAAAGTTCAAATGTCCCCTGTAAAGGACACTGGTTCCCAGGAATCCACAAAATACCAATAAGTGTGAACGGAGAATTATGCCCCCTCAGTCCTTATCTTTGTAGAAATGTGGCCCCCAAAATAATTTAGTTGACTATCCCTGCTCTACATATATATGGTTATATCATTCATGTTTACCCTCTGAGGGTAGTTGCAACTGTGACGTGGCTCTCTATGAAAATATTTTGAAATATTTGACATTTATTATCAGAAATAAAAGATACCCATTGGTTCCCTCCGGGTACTCAGGCTTCCTCCCACTTCCAAAGACATGCACCTGGGGATAGGTTGATTGGCAACACTAAATTGGCCCTAGTGTGTGAATGTGAGTGTGAAAGTTGTCTGTCTATCTGTGTTGGCCCTGCGATGAGGTGGCGACTTGTCCAGGGTGTACACCGCCTTCCGCCCGAATGCAGCTGGGATAGGCTCCAGCACCCCCGCTACCCCAAGAGGGACAAGCGGTAGAAAACCTTCCCTAAATGGTGTCAATTAAAGTTAGTGAATCAGCGCCATTCTGTGGCAAAGCAAGAACAAATTTCCTTACAGCTGACTGAAATGTGAATTAAGAACAGACTCCAGAAAAGCTCAGATTTTCACAGTAGGATCAGCATCTTATCTCGACCACCTGTCATGACTCCAAAAGCCCCTCAAGCTGTGTCTTTCTCCCCCCATGAAGGATATTGGTCTAAAAAAAGTCCCACTTCCTGTGACTGTCAGAACCTCCCCTGGCCCCCTGGCCTTGGAACACTTCCTCTAATTGTGGCCTGGGGTCCCTCGGACCAGAAGGAAGCGACAGTATGGTTCATTATAACAAGAAAGTGTCCATTTACAGCTTTGTCTTAACAATGGTTGAGACAGAACTTTGACTTTCCACAATGTTGGACATTATATTGCAGCTACTGATTATTTTAATAAGTGACTAATATATCCATTAGCTTGTTTGATAAATGGAATAATGGGATACACACTTTTATAGGCCTCAATGTGTATTTATTAGGGGTGTGGAAAATCCTAAATCGATTCAACATTTTTACAATCCTATTTTTTCTTTTTTTTTTCCAGAATCAACTTTTTAAAAGACACTTTTTAAACCATTTCTGGCCAACTTGCTGCAAATGTATGTCATTTGTCAGCAGCCAAAAGAGCTTTAGCAACCTATAAACCTGTGTTGATAAGATTTTATCATAATTTTATACCAAACCATAAAGCTAAGGCGGTATTTTTGCTTCATTCCTGTGAGAATCCTGCATGTGACTGAAGCATTATGGAGTGGGACTATCCAGGACTAGCTGCTGTGTGGTCAAACAACCACCGGGTAGCATCAGTGAGTAGATTATACTGTATCATCTCTTTGTCTTTCAGACTTATCAGGTCTTATCAGGTCGGTAGTGCATTCCTCACTCACGTTCGTAAGGAACGAGGCAAAGCTAACCTGGACTCACTGTATAGCAGGGATGGGTTTGAATCGAGAATTGATTCTGATTTGCATCGTCACCTCAAGAATCAGAATATTGAGTCCTGAGTTGTTGTAAGACTCATTAATTGGACAACCTTATAATTGTAGGGGAAATATTTGAAATAATCAATTTTTTTTATTTTTTTTTCTGATAAAAGCACATCATCTAGATTGAAATTGCACCTTATACATCGGATCAAGGCACCCACACACCACTGTTTTCTGTTGTATCGGCCATGTGGATCTGGTATTTTGTTGCGCCCTAAAAAGGGTTAATACCGTAACTATTGTACCAATTACGCACCAGCCGTTTGATTGTAGTTGTATTTTCAGTAACAAATTTGGAGGTGTTGAAATCGCTAATCAGTAGCATGTCAAAAGCAAAGCCAATGTCCGCGTATTTATAGTTCCAGGAGTTCCATGCAGTTCAGATATCATCCATTTTTATTGTACACTCACTAAATTAGCATATAAATAAAAGCTTTTTTCTAACAGATTTAACCAATTTTATTGAATAATAGTTGCAGCCTTAAACTGCCGTTTCAACAATGTTATCATTTCCTAAGACTTTAGAGGCTTTTTTATAATGTCATACATATATATTATTTAAAAAAAAATTTTTGGGGCAACATCTAATACATTTGGGGTGAATATTTGATGTTCTTTATTTGGCAATAGAGCTAGACAAGGAGAAGCGGGTGCAGCCATTTGCTTGTTTTTAGGAAGGGAGGACAATAATAGTTGAAATAAACAACACTTTTTTTCTGCATGGCATTTCTAATAAATGCAGATCATTCACATTGCACTTTAATGAAACTCTGTTCTGCCACACAAATCTAATCAAAATAAACAATTGTAAAATATACACAGATGGGTCACTTCATTAAATATACCCACACAATCCCTCAAATTACATTTGTTGAATTAGATTAAAACATTTTTGTTAACAAAAGATTAATAATGTCCACTTTAGACTGATTGACTCATTAGTAAGTATGAATATTAATATACAACGCATTCACCCCCCCAAAAAAAACTTGTTCTTGTGGCTTATGTCTATAAAGCTAATTTGTCTTTAAAAAACGTGTACATTCAAGTGTGGCCCAGTCTAATCATCGTACATGGAAGTATAAAAAAGTACAGTACCGGTAACTATACATGGGCTTACATCAGACATTTAGTCCATAGGAACCAATTTGAAACCCACTTTAGTGGAACGTATTACAAAGTGAAACAGGTGTTTTTCCTGTCAAGACGTATGTCTGCCTGGTGCATTATGTATGATCTGATACTGGAGCAGTGGACTAAATAACTCATCAACATAGGTAGTCTGGGCAGAGTACCCAGCTCTCAATATTCGATATGACGTTTGGTGGGGTCGACACAGGTCAGGAAACTTTTCAGGCGGACGAAAGGTTTGACAGGTCAGTGAGAGAGACACGACTGGAGTTGAATAGGGGGCATTCAGAGCGAGAGGGAGATGGGAAGCACTGGCATGAACTCAGATGGATTTATAACCTCAATAAACTGCACCTGGACGGACTGTATTTAAAGAAAATTTCCACAGCAGCATGGAGGAGACTACTTGCTGTCTGGGTTTCCCGTGTTCTAACACAGCTTCTCCAAATGTGCAAAGATACATTTAGAGGAAATCCAAATAAATAAATGAAGTGAATTAAATTCTTACCTTTTTCTCAGCATCTTTGGCGCCTCCTTGTTTCTTCTCGTTTCCACTCCTTTCCCTGTCCCCAGCACCAAAGAGCTTCTTGGCCCACTCATCTTTCTGAGCAACCAGCCGCTGAGTGTGGGTCTGGGCCTGCAAGGGAGGTACAGGCTGGCTCCCTCCAGGTGGTGGCAGGTGTTCCCCGGGGACCAGTGGGGCCCGGTAGCGGTCGGCAGGGATCTTACTCATGGGTGGAGGTAGAGTGCTGCAATTAGCTGATGACCACCCGTCGGTGGATTCAGCGTACGACTCCTGATCGCTGCTCAGACCCTGGAGTTGGTGATGTTGCTGATGCCAGTCTCTCAGCACGTGGACTGGCAGCCAACGCTGTGGCTCCGCCCCTCCTCCGGCCCCCCTCTTGTCCCCGCCTCCGACAGCTCCTCCCCACTTCCCTTGTGAGTAGTGATTGGGGTGTGCACCTCGAACATGTCTAGCCGGGACATCAGGGTAGGCCAGCGGGAGGGGATGAGGCAGGTCAGCCAGGTACGGTTCATGGCGGTAGTGGCCATTTCTTATAGCGGGCGGTGGGGGAGGCGGGTGGGAGGCTGCAACCCCTAAGGTGGGGCTCCAAGCCTGCTGGGAGGAAGGTGGGCTGTCCCAGTGGCGTGGCCCGGAGACATGATTGTGGTTAGCCGACCCTCCAAGGTCAACTAACAGCACTCTGTTGCTCTTCTCCTCAGGTAAAAAGTTACCGATCCCGCTATCGCTGTTGCTGCTGGTGCTGTGGTTCTGTTGGGCATCGTTATCCGGATCGTGAAAGGCTCGGGCACGGACCCCCTCAATGTTGTCCCCCATGTCCCGGTAGAGAACAGACACAAAGTGTAGGAGGGGCTGAGAACTGGGTGGGAATTCCAGACAGCCTCCAGTGTCCGGGTCAGGGGTGCATTCAAAGCCAAACCTTCTGGCTATGCCCAAATGCACCTGAGCAAAACAAGACAAAGACCACATTAAATATTTGCCAAACTATTATAATCCTCATATAGTGTTCCTTAATGATTATTTATAATTGAAATCATATACGGTACAACAAAATCTGTATTACAAAAATGTTTAGAATGTTGTCGATAGAACAGTATCACATTTGGCATTCACTCGCCTTCTCGTTTTCTTTAAACTCTACTTTAAAATTCAGCTCAACAGATGTCATGTCTTCTGTGCTGCAAAACATACTGTGTGGCATGGTAAAGAAATTAAAGCCATCTAGTGGTGTCTATCTACATTAATTCATCCAAGCGAGGCCCATGTTTTTTATACAGATCAGGCCAAACATTATCTAGAAGCAGTTTGGCTGAGTCTGCTCTGAGTGATTGACTGCTTGACTGATTGAGACGGTCCAAGGTCTGCAACCGGACCTGATGTCATGTGTAACAAGGAATCAAATATGGTACAGTTTGATAACCCTAACCCAGATGCAGTGATGGGCAGTAACAAGCTACATGTATCATCAATCAATCAATCAATGTTTATTTATATAGCCCCAAATCACAAATGTCTCAAAGGACTGCACAAATCATTACGACTACAACATCCTCGGAAGAACCCACAAAAGGGCAAGGAAAACTCACACCCAGTGGGCAGGGAGAATTCACATCCAGTGGGACGCCAGTGACAATGCTGACTATGAGAAACCTTGGAGAGGGCCGCAGATGTGGGCAACCCCCCCCCCTTCTAGGGGACCGAAAGCAATGGATGTCGAGCGGGTCTAACATGATACTGTAAAAGTTCAATCCATAGTGGCTCCAAGACAGCAGCGAGAGTCCCGTCCACAGGAAACCATCTCAAGCGGATCAGCAGCGTAGAGATGTAGCTAAACTACATAGCTTAACTACATTTTCTGGTAGCTTGGCGGTAGCTTAGCTACTTTTTAAACGAGTAGCTTTTCCTGTAGATTAGATACTTTTCGACCCACGTAGCTACGTAGCTCACATCAAAGCTACATGCAACAAAGAGAGAAAATGGACTAGGAATCCTGGCCAAAAAAATACAGATAAAAATACAATTACCTGGATGAATGAGAATGCGCATACCTAAGGAGAAAATCCATGATGATTGGTTGGTGTTCGTATGATGAGTCATAATTGGCTAAGGTTAGGTGTAAGCATTATGGACTGGCTAATAAGAGGCAAGATAAGGCGGGTCATCGAAACTCGTAAGCAAAATTCTAACAGACGCACACTCAAGTCACATGATGACGAAGGAGTCGGAGACTGAGGGCTGCTTAAAGCTGACGACTCAACAAAAACAAAAACACTTTTTTTGAAAATGGCAAAAGAATTCTTTCCTGCCGATTAGATTTTTCCTTTACTGATGAATATGACGTGCAGGAAACCTACAATAATGCGTGTCCTTGGCCATATTTAGACAAATGTATGCGTTTAGAGAAAAAAATGCCCAAAACCTTAGTTTTTAGTTGTTTACTGTGTAAACCAAAATCATAACTGCTCTCTTCATTAAAGACGTCGAACAAAAATTTAGGAACACACGTGAGTTGAGTTCATTAAAAGTTTTGCAGCATATACCTATTACCAACTGTTCCCAAACAACACACAAGTCATTGTTTTTTTTGTCAAGAAATAGATAAATGCTGTTTGTTTTTTTTACTGTCAGTAGAGAAAATTAATAACATTATAGGGATGGGCCAAAGAAAAGTGGGATGCGGGACCCCGAGAGGTAGTTGTAAGCAATGTAAGGTGTCCCCAGCTACAGAGACAGTTAAAAGTAATGGACCATTATTGGGTTACATTAACATCGATATTATACATGTGGGTCCATAGATATGAATGCCACTAAATGTAGCTTTGATGTACAAACCCTGTTTCCATATGAGTTGGGAAATTGTGTTAGATGTAAATATAAACGGAATACAATGATTTGCAAATCCTTTTCAACCCATATTCAGTTGAATATGCTACAAAGACAACATATTTGATGTTCAAACTGATTAAAAAAAAAAAAATTGCAAAAAATCATTAACTTTAGAATTTGATGCCCGCAACATGTGACAAAGAAGTTGGGAAAGGTGGCAATATGTACTGATAAAGTTCAGGAATGCTCATCAAACACTTATCTGAAACATCCCACAGGTGTGCAGGCTAATTGAGAACAGGTGGGTGCCATGATTGGTTATAAAAACCGTTTCCATGAAATGCTAAGTAATTCCCAAACAAGGATGGGGCGAGGGTCACCACTTTGTAAGCAAATTCTCGAACAGTTTTAGAACAACATTTCTCAACAAGCTATTGCAAGGAATTTAGGAATTTTACCATCTACGGTCCGTAAAATCATCAAAAGGTTCAGAGAATCTGGAGAAATCACTGCACGTAAGCGATGATATTAGGACCTTTGATCCCTCAGGCTGTACTGCATCAAAAACCGACATCAGTGTGTAAAGGATATTACTACAGAGGCTCAGGAACACTTCATAAAACCACTGTCAGTAACTACAGTTGGCCGCTGCATCTGTAAGTGAAAGTTAAAACTCTACTCTGTAAAGCAAAGCCCATTTATCAACAACACCCAGAAACGCCGTCGGATTCGCTGGGCCAGAGCTCATCTAAGATAGACTGATGCAAAGTGGAAAAGTGTTCTGTGGTCTCACAAGTCCACATTTCAAGTCATATTTGTAAACTGTGGATGTGGTGTCCTCCGGAACAAAGAGGAAAATAACCATCCAGATTGTTATAGGCGCAAAGTTCAAAAGCCAGCATCTGTGATGGTATGGGGGTGTATTAGTGCCCAAGGCAAAGACAATGCGTCCCAGCTACAACGGGGTTCTATTAACACTGACACGATTGTATATACGGCGGATACTGCCCTCCAAAATAGTTTCTTTCATTTTGAGGAAATAACATTAGAGGAATTGTTACAACGTGTAAATGGAATAAAACAAACAACATGTTTACTTGACCCACTTCCTGGGAAACTGATCAAGGAGCTTTTTGTATTATTAGGTCCATCAGTGTTAAATATTATAAACTTATCACTTTCCTCAGGCACTGTTCCCCTAGCATTCAAAAAAGCGGTTATTCATCCTCTTCTTAAAAGACCTAACCTCGATCCTGACCTCATGGTAAACTACCGACCGGTGTCTCACCTTCCCTTTATTTCAAAAATCCTAGAAAAAATTGTTGCGGAGCAGTTAAATGAACACTTAGCGTCTAACAATCTATGTGAAACCTTTCAATCCGGTTTCAGGGCAAATCACTCCACGGAGACAGCCCTCGCAAAAATGACTAATGATCTATTGCTAACGATGGATTCTGATTCGTCATCTATGTTGCTGCTCCTCGATCTTAGCGCTGCTTTCGATACCGTCGATCATAATATTTTATTAGAATGTATCAAAACACAAATTGGTATGTCAGACTTAGCCCTGTCTTGGTTTAACTCTTATCTTACTGATAGGATGCAGTACGTCTCCCATAACAATGTGACCTCGGACTACGTTAAGGTAACGTGTGGAGTTCCCCAGGGTTCGGTCCTTGGCCCTGCACTCTTCAGCATCTACATGCTGCCGCTAGGTGACATCATACGCAAATACGGTGTTAGCTTTCACTGTTATGCTGATGACACCCAACTCTACATGCCCCTAAAGCTGACCAACACGCCGGATTGTAGTCAGCTGGAGGCGTGTCTTAATGAAATTAAACAATGGATGTCCGCTAACTTTTTGCAACTCAACGCCAAAAAAACGGAAATGCTGATTATCGGTCCTGCTAGACACCGACCTCTATTTAATAATACAACTCTAACATTTGACAACCAGACAATTAAACAAGGCGACACGGTAAAGAATCTGGGTATTATCTTCGACCCAACTCTCTCCTTTGAGGCACACATTAAAAGCGTTACTAAAACGGCCTTCTTTCATCTCCGTAATATCGCTAAAATTCGCTCCATTTTGTCCACTAAAGACGCTGAGATCATTATCCATGCGTTTGTTACGTCTCGTCTCGACTACTGTAACGTATTATTTTCGGGTCTCCCCATGTCTAGCATTAAAAGATTACAGTTGGTACAAAATGCGGCTGCTAGACTTTTGACAAGAACAAGAAAGTTTGATCACATTACGCCTGTACTGTATATACCTTTATATACATATATACATACATATATACCTATACTGTATATACCTTTATATACATATATACATACATATATACCTGTGCTGGCTCACCTGCACTGGCTTCCTGTGCACTTAAGATGTGACTTTAAGGTTTTACTACTTACGTATAAAATACTACACGGTCTAGCTCCATCCTATCTTGCCGATTGTATTGTACCATATGTCCCAGCAAGAAATCTGCGTTCAAAGGACTCCGGCTTATTAGTGATCCCCAAAGCCCAAAAAAAGTCTGCGGGCTATAGAGCGTTTTCATTTCGGGCTCCAGTACTCTGGAATGCCCTCCCGGTAACAGTTCGAGATGCCACCTCAGTAGAAGCATTTAAGTCTCACCTTAAAACTCATTTGTATACTCTATCCTTTAAATAGACTCCCTTTTTAGACCAGTTGATCTGCCGTTTCTTTTCTTTTTCTCCTATGTCCCACTCTCCCTTGTGGAGGGGGTCCGGTCCGATCCGGTGGCCATGTACTGCTCGCCTGTGTATCGGCTGGGGACATCTCTGCGCTGCTGATCCGCCTCCGCTTGGGATGTTTTCCTGCTGGCTCCGCTGTGGACGGGACTCTCGCTGCTGTGTTGGATCCGCTTTGGACTGGACTCTCGCGACTGTGTTGGATCCATTATGGATTGAACTTTCACAGTATCATGTTAGACCCGCTCGACATCCATTGCTTTCCTCCTCTCCAAGGTTCTCATAGTCATCATTGTCACCGATGTCCCACTGGGTGTGAGTTTTCCTTGCCCTTATGTGGGCCTACCGAGGATGTCGTAGTGGTTTGTGTTGTGGTTTATGCAGCCCTTTGAGACACGAGTGATTTAGGGCTATATAAGTAAACATTGATTGATTGATTGATTGATTGAAGGCATGGGTAACTTACACATCTGTGAAGGCACCATTAATGCTGAATGGTCCATACAGGTTTTAGAGAAACATATGTTGTCATCCAAGCAACGTTATCATTTTATCTGTTTATTTAAGCAAGACAATGCCAAGCCACATTCAGCACGTGTTACAACAGCGTGGCTTCGTAAAAAAAGAGTGCGGGTACTTTCCTGGCCTGCCTGAAGTCCAGACCTGTCTCCGATCGAAAATGTGTGGCGCATTATGAAGCGTGAAATACGACAGCGGAGACTCCAGACTGTTGAACAACTGAATCTCTACATAACACAAGAATGGGAAAGAATTCCACTTTCAAAGCTTCAACAATTAGTTTTCTCAGGTCCCAAAACGTTTATTGAGTGTTGTTAAAAGAAAAGGTGATGTAACACAGTGGTGAACATGTCCTTTCCCAACTACTTTGGCACGTGTTGCAGCCATGAAATTCTAAGTTACTTATTATTTGCAAAAAAAATAGAGTTTATGAGTTTGAACATCAAATATCTTGTCTTTGTAGTGCATTCAACTGAATATGGGTTGAAAAGGATTTGCAAATCATTGTATTCTGTTTATATTTACATCAAACACAATTTCCCAACTCATATGGAAACGGGGTTTGTAACATATTCCATAAACGTGGATGCATATGTAAAAGTGCAATATATATATCTGGACAGTAATCTATTTATTTATATCTGCACATTATTGCTCTTTTATCCTGCACTACAACGAGCTAATGCAACAAAATGTCATTCTTATCTGTACTGTTAAGTTCAAATTTGAATGACAATAAAGGGAAATCTAAGTGCAAGTCTAAAATTACCTAATTCAGTATCCATTCCTACTCCTGGTATCAACTGTTTTTATGAAAGTTTTCGTAAGCTTGTCAATTATATTAAATTGACTAGATATGGATTTCTAGAAAACATAATTCTTAATTAAGGTGAGAAAACAAACACTTCATGCATTCTCATTTATCAATTTGTATATGTTGGTGAATGGCACACGGGTATATGTATATAAAACATCAAATCACTGCGTCTCACCTGGTGATGACACAGGTCAGGGTCCACAATGAACACGTGACAAGATGTCCTCAAACCACCTTCATCATATCGTCCTCTGACGAAGTGACCGTCGTCTGTGGCTTGCATGGTGACCAGTCCGAAGAATCTCCGGTCATCGGGGCAACAGGCACTGAAGGCTAGTTTCTCTGCGGGATATGTGGCAAGGGTCTGCCCTCTGTCGCTGCACAGGCGCACACTGTCATGCAGGACCTGGCAAGACATGGGAGTTACAAGCATTGCAGGTAACAAACTAGTCTGTTTGCCCGCGTATACCGCTCCTTAAAATCGAGCACCCAAACAAAGAATCCCAAGCGTTGGTGAAGTGAAAAATGGATGAATAGAATATGTCTTTCTGATGACAGATTTCGGCCAGTGAATCCCTTAACCATCTTTATTATGTTTGTGCTTTGTTAATAGAACGTACACAGGACGATGAATACTTCTATGTATGTCTACTCTCGCACTGTGCTGTCCACGCGCTCTTCAAGTGATGAGGCGTTCAGGAGCACTGCGCAACGCTGAGTGTTAGACAAATAGGCTTTACTTCATTAAGTACGGCTGCAAAAAAAGCCAAATAAAGTTCCAAGTTCCAGCATTTTGATAAAGAGGGTAAGAAACACTATTCATTCCAAGAAAGGACTTGTAACAGAGTACAAAGTACATCAATCCATCCATCCATTTTTCTACCGCTTGTCACTTTTGGGGTCACGGGGGGTGCTGGAGCCTATCTCAGCAGAATTCGGGCGGAAGGCAGAGTACACCCTGGACAAGTCACCATCTCATCACAGGGCTACATTATATATTAAAATCAAACATCTAATATAATGTATAATGTGTAGGAGTGTCCAAATACCACTTTTTCACTTTGGATACAACACTGCAATGGGAAACTTGAGTATCGGCCTACAGTGGTAATAATCACACTTTTATTATTTTATAGTGTAGAAAGTTAGAAAATGTCTGATCAAGTGAAATTACTCAGGGAACAATGGTTGGTCTGAAAAACACTAACTTTATGACACATGTATGCTTTCAAAGTCAGGTTTTTAATTTGTTTTTGGTCACACTAATTTGTTCACTGGAGAAAAATGCCCCTCTTGAAAAGAGTAAAAACAAATTAACACAAGTTATTTTTGCCTGTAATGAGCACAAAAAAAAAATCACCCAATAGAACAAGTCAAATGTGTCTTGATAAGATTTCTTGAAATAAGACATTATTTTTAAGCTTTATTCACTTAAAAGTGACCTTGAAATTAGCAATAAATTTATACTTGCTAGTATTGAGAAGCTTTTTGTCTAATAACAAATTGTTGTTTTTTTGTCTTGTTTTGTTTGTTTGGTTTTTTGTATTTTTTTTTATTGAGACAAAGATTATTTATGTATTTAATATTTATTTACTTACTATGGTATATCCATCCATACATTTTCTACCGCTGGTCCCTTTTGGGGTCGCAGGGGGTGCTGGAGCCTATCTCAGCTGCAATCGGGCGGAAGGTGGGGTACACCCTGGACATGGCTCCCTCATCGCAGTACTATGGTATAATATTTTTTTTAAATTTATTGTTCACTGTTATTTTACAGAGAACAAGGAAATACAATAAAATTGCTATGTATAAAAAGGGGTAGGATTAAATAAACTCAGCTTCTTCGTACTGCTTTTCGGACATGCTGTAATGAAACAACTGGAAATATATGATGAATTACATTGTATTGTATGCATGTTTGAAATGAACTGAAACTGAACTGAACTAAAACTGAAATGTCGTATATTTTTCCTTGGAAGATCTATTACCTGAAAAAAAAGAAATCTGACTGAAACAATACTAATTAGGGCAGGGGTAGGGAACCTATGGCTCGTGAGCCAGATGTGGCTCTTTTGATGACTGCATCTGGCTCTCGGATAAATCTGAGCTGACATTGCTTAACACGATAAGTAATGAATAATTCCACTTGTAATCACAGTGTTAAAAATAACGTTCAAAATATAAAACATTCATTTTTAATCCATCCATTCATTTTCTACTGCACCTGTTGAAGAAGTTGCACAATGGTAAGACGTTATTTATTTATTATTGGTTAATGTGGGGCTTGAAATCCTGGGGGTTCTTCAGACCACCAAGCACCGACATGAGAGCCTGTTTCAGGGTTTTCTCTTTCCTTCTCGCTCGCGCTCTGGCTCCAGCCCCAACCCCGTCTCCCTTCCTGGCTGCTGCTTATAACAGAGCGACAGGTGATTGGATAACAAGGCCCAGGTGGGCCATCTACGGTCCTGGCACACCCCGCTTCGCTGCAGGCCCGCATGCCACGCCCCCTCCACAGTTAGCTTCAGAATAACAATGTTATTACAAAAAATAGGAGAGTTGTTATACTTTACAAATGTTGGTCTTACTTAAAAATGCACGTGTTTAGTTGTGTTCAGTGTTGAAAAAAATATTATATGGCTCTTGCGGAAATACATTTTAAAAATATTTGGATTCTTGGCTCTCTCAGCCAAAAAGGTTCCGGACCCCAGATTTAGGGGATTGTGACTTGTATTAACTTTGTTTCATTGTTTTGACTAGAAGGTAGATGTAAACACTTCGTTAGGTTGTGAGTTTTTTCAGTGTTGAATTAAAGTCATCGTGACACAGGAAGATTAATAATGCGCACACGGTTGTTACTGGATACCTTCTACTAAGCTTCTGCCTTGGAGTCTTTGTATCTGTAAGTAATGTGTAACTCAAAGTATTTGATACTTGTTTATATTGACAAACGTGGTATTTTAGACCAGTGCTCCCCAACCACTAGGCCGCGAAATAATTTTTTATTCATTTTTATTTAAAAAAAAAAAATATATATATATATATATATATATATATATATATATATATATATATATATTTTTTTTTAAATCAACATAAAAAACACAATATACACTTACAATTAGTGCACCAACCACAAAAACCTCCCTTTTTCATGACAAAGAAAAAAAAAAGAAAAGAAAAAAAGAACCCCCTCCCCCCCACCCCACCCGGGCCGCGGGACAAATTATTAAGCGTTGACCACTGTTTTAAACTGTAATATTGTTCAATTAAAGAAACTTATTACATACAGTACAGGCCAAAATTTTGGACACCTTCTCATTCAATGCGTGGAGTTATGTACTTAACAAAAAAGTTGAAATAACAGAAAACATTTTTGTATTTCAGTTCCTTCAAAATAGCCACCCTTTGCTCTAATTACTGCTTTGCACACTCTTGGTATTCTCTCGATGAGCTTCGAGAGGTAGTCACCTGAAATGGTTTTTACTTCACAGGTGTGCTTAAAGCTTATTGAGAGAATGCCAAGAGTGTGCGAAGTAGTAACCAGAGCAAAGGGTGGCTATTTTGAAGAAACTAGAATATAAAACATGCTATCAGTTGTTTCATATTTTTTGTTAAGTAGATACTGTAACTCAAAATGTGTTCATTCATAGTTTTGATGCCATCAGTGACAATCTACACTGTAAATAGTCTTGAAAATAAAGAAAACCCATTGAATGAATGTCTGTCCAACATTTTGGTCTGTAATGTATATCTGGCTTGTTTGCTATTGTGTGCTTAGCTGTTGTGTAGCTGTTAGCACCTAGAATTACTTGACTAAAATACAAGAAAAGATCAAAAACCTGTAGTTATTGAAAGACATTTTGGTGTTAACTGGCTGTCCAGTTTTGCACAACTAAAGGCGCTGCAGCATTGCTTGTATTGGAGCTTATATTAGATGCAAGACGCTATCATCTGAAATGTGTTTTTTTCTGATAGCGGACAGATGTCAATAATAAATCGGGACAGCCCTAACAATGACACTTTTTACCAACCTTCATGAGAACCAATGAATGGATCTTTTGTTCAGCCCGCAGACGTCTCATGCATCCTCTGATGGCTTGCAGGCTGTCACTCTCCAGGCTGGTGCCTGTGGAGGCCAACTCAATGGAGCCCAGGTAACCCACCATCATGCCCACGTTGACAATGTCCTGACTGGGCTCCAGGACCAAGTCACGCCCGTCACCTACGTCCATGTCTTGTTCCTCTTGATGATGAAGGTGGAGATGTTGGAAATCCGTGTCCACGAACACCGAGTCGTCATTTAGAACTTGGGCCATTTCTTCCTCGGTTAGCATGACGGGGTTGCTGTGCGAGCGGGAGGAGTTTCGATGAGCGGGAAATTCAGAATCTGAGGATGGGCGTGGTTTGGACAATGAGTTGTGTGTGGGTCGGTCCTTGTCGGAGCTGCTGGATGAATGGCTGGAATTCTCAAATATCATGTTAAAAATTCCTCCCGACTGCAGCTCCGCCACCACCCTCTCTGCACGGTTGATGCCGAGCTGCTTGGAATCCAGTTTGGGTCTGAACCAGGCACCATGAGGTCCACAACCGGCCCTTGTGCTGTTGTTGTTGTTGTTGACGCTGTTGTGGTAAAGGCCGTCCAACTCGTCGTCACTGGAGCATGAGTCCTGGTAAGGTGCGGCCATTGTGTTGCTGCTGTGGTGACGGCTACCTGAACTGCGTTGCTGGTGATGATGTCGCCTGTGGCGCTCTGCCTCGCCGATGACCAGCTTCAAGACGCCGGTGCAGCGTCCGATCAATTTGACAACATCTTCGTGGGACGCCTTGGAGACATTGATGTCATTGACAGACAGGATATGGTCCCCTGAATGTAGACCCACAAAATCTGCAGGGCTGCCTTTTAGGACACAACTGAGCACACAAGGGTTTTGGCCTGAGAGCGTAAAACCGTATCCCGTCCTCCCTCGTGCCACTTCTACAGCACGGAGTCTCCTCTGCTGGGCACAGGGCGGTGGAGGAGACTGGGACCGGCTGGGCTCATTGCCACCATGCGGACGTCTTTTCGGTAATGAATCCACTTGCTTGAACATTGCGCCTGAGGATTTTCTCTCATCTGTTTGCTCAAAACATTTCTGTCACTGACATGCAGGAGCATAGGGCATCCAGCCAGCAACTGTCTTCTAGTCAAAGAGTCCTGCCATCCAGTGGCAAATACAGCACACGGGTGCAAGTTGGGACTCAGCTCTGGCAAACCTTTTTAAAGTCGACCCCTCCATGCTTCTCCAGTTGATAGATTTATCCATCTGCGCAAAGACCAAACAGAGCTCTGTTACAATAGGTGCACCTTGAATTGCGCTAAACTCTGTAGTACTTCAAAATTAGTGATGCACCAAATTTATCATTTTGGGCTGAAGTCGCATTTTCAGCACTTGGCTTACAGACTTTTACCACCAACGCTGCAGAAACCAGATGTTGCGATGACTGTACAGTAGGGAAGGGATTCATACGGCCCCATTCCCAGGTGAATGTCGCATGAGAGGATGAAGGTGTGGGTTAATCATTTTGAAATGCAGTCTGCTGAAAATCATGGAAAGCGCAACTCTACGTAGCAACTGACGCTGTGGTCGAAGTTGGAATTGCGACAAAACACATTGTGGGATATTTAAAGGGGAACTGCAGTTTTTTGGAAGTAAAATCTTTCACACTTCTAATGAAAGACAAGACGACGGACGTATTTTTTTTAATGCATTATATAATAACGTAAATAAAATCTGCTTACAATTGAGCCAATGAGAGGTCCTACATTCCTCCTATAAAACCCAATACACCATTTACATTTTGCAACATGAATATCAACCATTAATTAGTGGTAATGTTATTATAAGCGCTAACGCACACAAAATATATAGAACAGATCACGATGTGCTGCTATGTTGACATCATCGGCTGCTGAACTGCTTTCTCGCATTGGGGATTGTGGAAGTTTATTGAAGATCCTAAATAATGCCTCTCACCTTTATAGGATAAGGATGAGGACATAATCCGACAAGTTGGTACACTTTGACAGCCAGTTTGGACCCAGTAATGGCAAGAAAGACACAAAAATACGCTTGGTTCCATTCCCCTTTTTCTTCACGAGGATTATGCGTCATTCTTCATCCAAGCGGGAATTTAGCAAGTTTTTATCAGACATGGTACAGTAAGTGATGTTTTATTAAGTTTGTTGGCTCTAAACAAGTCTGCAATAAGTAATAATCAGTGATGTTGTTGAGAAAAAATACAAACGTTATGATGTGTTTGTTTAAATAAAATGCGCCACTTACGCCTAAAATTAACTCAATACTAAAATATTACATGTTATTATAAATGTGCCTGTTACTACATTACATATATACTCACAGTATGTATATTAAACCTTAATGGAGGTGTTTAGATGCTTTAAGGGATTTATAGGCAGAATATAGCCTTAAACTCCAATTTAAGCAGATTTTTTAATCGCATTTATTTATTTGTTAGAATGCATTCCAAAAGAAAAACATGTGTTCTTGTCTTACATAAGGATTGTGACTGATAGGCCATATCCCCCCCAAAAAGTACAGTCCCCCTTTAACAGTTCACTGCCTCCTGGCGGCTAAAATGGACAATGTCCACCCCCAATTTGTCACGTTTCATGTGTCAGGCAAACTGCTACGAACTGTACACTGGGGCAAAAAAGTATTAAGTCAGCCACCGATTGTGCAAGTTCTCCCACTTAAAATGATGACAGAGGTCTGTAATTTTCATCACAGGTACACTTCAACTGTGAGAGACAGAATGTGAAAAAAAAATCCAAGAATTCACATTGAATGAATTTTAAAAAATTTATTTGTAAATTATGGTTGAAAATAAGTATTTGGTCAACCATTCAAAGCTCTCACTGATGGAAAAAGGTTTTGGCTCAAAATCTAACGATACATGGCCCCATTCATTCTTTCCTTAACACGGATCAATCGTCCTGTCCCCTTAGCAGAAAAAAGCCCCAAAGCATGATGTTTCCACCCCCATGCTTCACAGTATGTATGGTGTTCTTGGGATGCAACTCAGTATTCTTCTTCCTCCAAACACGACGAGTTGAGTTTATACCAAAAAGTTATATTTTGGTTTCATCTGACCACATGACATTCTCCCAATCCTCTGCTGTATCATCCAAATATCCATTTTGGTATAAACTCAACTGGTGGTGTTTGGAGGAAGAAGAATACTGAGTTGCATCCCAAGAACACCACACCTACTGTGAAGCATGGGGGTGGAAAAATCATGCTTTGGGGCTGTTTTTCTGCTAAGGGGACAGGACGATTGATCCGTGTTAAGGAAAGAATGAATGGGGCCATGTATCGTGAGATTTTGAGCCAAAACCTCCTTCCATCAGTGAGAGCTTTGAATGGTTGACCTAATACTTATTTTCCACCATAATTTACAAACAAATTATTTAAAATTCTTACAATGTGAATTCCTGGATTTTTTTTTTCACATTCTGTCTCTCACAGTTGAAGTGTACCTATGATGAAAATGACAGACCTCTGTCATCATTTTAAGTGGGAGAACTTGCACAATCGCTGGCTGACTAAATACTTTTTTGCCCCACTGTATGTAGAAGCAAGGGACAAGAAGGGTATTAAGTCATTTGGGGTTACAAGACAAACCTACCCATTGTGACACTCCACATAACAAACACAACATGTTCATTTAGCATTTCCCGTTAAAAACTACCATATAATAAATCTTGTTGTGTTGAAGAGGTCATGTTATGATTATTTTCCTAAATTTAAAACACTTCCTTGTGGTCTAACTTAGTGTTTTTTTAACCATAGTGCCCAATGTTGGAGGAAGGCCCCAGAATTTCTCAGCTGTGGCCCATATGGGTTGCAGCGGGACTGAGTTTGAATACACTTTTCCACCACTCATGGCAGTAACAACTATCTCAAACAAACAGAAGAAGTCTGAAGCTTAAGTCATAGAGAAGTTTTTAAGCACAAAATTATGACTAAAGTGGAGAAGCTGTATTTTCATTTGCACTTTAATTTTATTGAGTTTATTAAAGAAAGAAAGTAATTTTTAATATCTATTATTAATTTAATTATAATGTATTTATTTTAACACTGTGTGATTGTATGTAAATTAGTTTTACATATTTTGCAGTATATTTGATTAGTATTTATTTTCTTAATCAGCCTCACCTAAGCCTTGATAATATTATTTGAATTGAGTTGAGTTGAGTTGAGTTTGAGTTAATTTGGAACATGCAAGCATCCAACATGATACATCACAATTTCCAGTTTCTCTTTTCAACATGTTTGAAAAGGAGTAGGAAGAAGCAGAGCCCTTTTCTTTTACATAACAGTTGCTAAAACTTTTGTTCACTTCCTGTTCTCAATGTACTCTATAAGTAATCACAATAAAAATAAATAAATAAATAATTGGTGAAGTAAGTTTTATTCCATACGATGAGATAAGTACGATTATTTTGAGAATTAAATAATGGATGGATGAATAAATTCAGAATATTTATCATGGTTCTTCTTTGTACTTTGTAAACACTTTAAGTTTGAAGAGTTTCTTGAAGTAGATCATATTAGTACATTGTTTGATTGCTTTGCTTAATCCATTCCATAATTTAATTCCACATACTGATATACTGAAGGTCTTAAGTGTTGTGCGTGCGTACAAATGTTTTAAGTTACATTTTTCTCTAAGATTATATTTCTCCTATTTTTTTTTAGAAGAATTGTTGTATATTCTTGGGTAGCAGGTTATAGTTTGCTTTGTGTATAACTTTAGCTGTTTGCAAATGCACTATGTCGTGGAATTTCAGTATCTTTGATTCAATAAATAAAGGATTTGTATGTTCTCTATATCCAACATTATGTATTATTCTAACTGATCTTTTTTGTAACACTGTTAGAGAATGAAGTGTACTTTTGTAATTATTTCCCCATATTTCTACACAGTAACTCAGATATGTAACACTAGTGAGCAGTAGAGAATATGAAGTGATTTTTGGTCTAGAACATATTTAGCTTTATTTATTATTGACATCTTTCTTGCTACTTTATGTTCTATATTTTTTACATGAGATTTTCAGTTCAATTTATCATCAATCATTATATCTACAAATTTGGTTTCATTTACTCTTTCAATTTCTATCCGTCTATTTGTATTTGTGTTTGACTTTCTTTTCTACTGTTACCAAATAGCATTATTTTAATTTTACTGAGATTCAACGATAATCTGTTTTTGTCAAACCATTTTTTAAATTTGTTCATTTCTTCTGTTATTGTTTGTATTATATTATTTATTTTCTGTTATTATTTGTGATTAACACATGCTTTTATATAAAGTGACAATGTTTATCATGTAAAACTATAAATAGGTTATATATATTTATTGAATATAAATAAAATCACGAGTAAGATGATTAATTTAGTGTTAGTATTTGATTAGGCCCCGGGGCCCCTCTGTAGTAGAAAAGTGGGGCCCTGAGATCAAAAAGTTTAATAATCTCTGGTCTACATAAAATGTAATGATGGTTCTTAGGTCAAAAGACTCCCTTTTTAGACCAGTTGATCTGCCGTTTCTTTTCTTTTTCTTCTATGTCCCACTCTCCCGTGTGGAGGGGGTCCGGTCCGATCCGGTGGCCATGTACTGCTCGCCTGTGTATCGGCTGGGGACATCTCTGCGCTGCTGGTCCGCCTACGCTTGGGATGGTTTCCTGCTGGCTCCGCTGTGAACGGGACTCTCGCTGCTGTGTCTTGGATCCTCTTTGGACTGGACTCTCGCGACTGTGTTGTATCCATTGTGGATTGAACTTTCAGTATCATGTTAGACCCGCTCGACATCCATTGCTTTCCTCCTCTCTAAGGTTCTCATAGTCATCATTGTCACCGACGTCCCACTGGGTCATTATTGTCACCAATGTCCCACTGGGTGTGAGTTTTCCTACCGAGGATGTCGTGGTGGTTTGTGCAGCCCTTTGAGACACTAGTGATTTAGGGCTATATAAGTAAACATTGATTGATTGATTGAAAATTTTGCATAGATAATTTTTCACAGACTATATTCAAGGCACTTTCTGACCATCTCTTCAGGATGCGCCATTTAGTGGGCGGTCTTATGTATGTGCCTCCACTTTGACAGGACCCTTTCCCTGTCATTCATGTTGTAATTTTTGAGTTGTACTCAAAGATCCAAAACTTTTACTGTATACACAAAATGCTTACTCCTCGTAAATATTGTTCACAAATCTGTCTAAATCTGTGTTAGTGAGCATTTCTTCTTTGCCAAGATAATCCAACCCACTGCACAGGTGTGGCATATCAAGATGCTGATTAAACAGCATGAATATTGCACAGGTGTGCCTTATCGTTAGTGTTAAGCCAAAATGTGTCCCTTCTCCCTTTTCTTTCTACACACGGTGTCTGCTTGTAAGTACTTCGGGATTGTGCGCTCCCGAACATGCTCCTCTACTCGTAAACCAGCAATGACACGATGTGGAGACGACGGGGGCAGGGGGGACCGGTACTTTTTAAAAGGCGGTATAGTACCGAATATGATTCATTAGTATCGTGTTACTATACTAATACCGGTATACCATACAACCCTACAAACTATTAGCAATAGATACTTGAGATTTCACTTTTGGAAAGGGAACATTCTTGGAAGTGTACTGTACCTAAACTATCCTTAAAATAATGAAAATACAAAGTTGTTAAAAAAAAAACTGTAGACAGGAGGTTGGCTAGATATACATAAACCAGCGATGTCCAAACCTCTTCCACCAAGGGCCACATACTGAAACATTTAAGAATGCAATGGCCACTTTGTTACATTTTGTACATTAAAGATGCTTAAACCAATTTAAATCACATCAATAAATGATAAACTGTTTAAAAAAACATGTTATCTGAGCTTTTGTGTTATTAATGGCAAAGTAAATAGAGTACCGTATTTCCTTGAATTGCCGCAGCGCATATAGTATGTGCCTGCCTTGAATTACTGCCGGGTCAAACTCGTTTCGCAAGATAATTAGCGCATGCTTAGTATTACCGGTTGGTCAAACTCGTGACGTCACAAGTGACACTTCCCCTGTCATCATTTTCAAAATGGAAGAGGCTGATTTCAATACCGGTAATTTGAAATCGCATAAAGGGGAAGAAGATTAAGTGCTATTCAGTAGGATTTAAGGTCCAAGCTTACATCACACTCAAATTTTTACTGCATACCTTTGGTAAGTGCCGGAGTGAGAAGAGGTTTTAAATTAATTAGCGCCCCGGCGGCAATTCAAGGAAATACGGTAATTGTTACCGTATGTCTAATAACCGTCATTAACAACAAATTCATTTAATTTTCAGAACATATTAACACATAACCATGGGCCGAAAATGGCCCTCAGGCTGCATTTTGATTGAGGACCAATAAAAAACTAACCATGCGTTTTGATAAGGAATCTCCGACATCCATCCATCCATTTCCTACCGCGTATTCCCTTTTGTGTCGCGGGGGGCGCTGGCGCATATCTCAGCTACATTCGGGCGGGAGGCGGCATACACCTTGGACAAGTCGCCACCTCCTCGCAGGGCCAACACAGATAGACAGACAACATTCACACACCAGGGACCATTTAGTGTTGCCAATCAACCTATCCCCAGGTGCATGTCTTTGGAGGTGGGAGGGGCCTATCCCCAGGTGCATGTCTTTGGAAGTGGGAGGAAGCCAGAGTACCCGGAGGGAACCCACGCATTCACGGGGAGAACATGCAAACTCCACACAGAAAGATCCCGAGCCCGGGATTGAACCCAGGACTACTCAGGTCTTTTGTATTGTGAGGCAGACGCACTAACCCCTTTTCCACCGTGAAGCCCGAATTTCCAACATAATCACACCAAATGTTGTAAAGGTCCCAGCAAATACGTTCTCCCCAATAGAAAGCATGTTTACACAGCAGGCATATTTGCAGGTAAAGTACATCTCATACACAGACTTGTATTACCAATTTAACCAATCTGACTTTTAAAGGTAATTGAATTGTTTTCAATGCAGCGTTTAGAGGTCTTAATGATAAATACGATTGTATACAAGAGCTTGGCGGTTCACATGCCAGTATGCTAACGACATGTTGTTCGCAGATACAAACTTGCGATAATAACACACTTTCTTCTCTGTTTATATTACAAAAAAACAAGTTAAAAAGTTTTTTTTCTCCAAACGTGCACTCACCCTTGCTTACAGTTTCGCCCCGCCCCCCAACGTACAGTCCGCATAGAATGTAACGTTGGCAACGGCGGCGTACACAGACTTTAACGAGCTGCCATTGGTTGACGAAGATGTCACTCAAAACACGAACAGTTAGGCGGAGAGCTTGACTCAAGTTCGAGTGAGAAATCACAAATAAAAGTAGCAACTCGAGCAGCAGCGAGATAAATATTGCTGACTCATCTTCTTTTATACGCCTAGAACATCGTGTATTGGGCGTTTGGTTTTGGCCAAAGCAGGCAACAAGCAAGACACGAAAAGTTGGGAGGCTATCAGACAGTATACATGTCAAAGGTAGATGCTGGGTTGTTTTTTTTAATGACACATAAGCGACAAAAAGACGTCGTTGGAAGTGTTCGCTAGCTAAGAGCTAATGACTTACTTGCTTAATGGCGGCTCCCGGACACCGTCCACAGTTTGGTAGCTAAGGCCAGTTGGGGGTAACTCATGGCCGGTGGGTAAACAAAAGAAAAGACTGTACCATCTGGCCAAGTAGCCTTACGAGGAGGAGGACTGGGGAGAGGAGGAGGAGGGACTGGACGAGGAGGAAAGATTGAACTTCACCAATAATAATGCATGGTCATAATCCTTTCAGCATCTCTTATCACTTAAAGGCGTCAGTGTGCACCAAGTCGTTAAACAGCAAAAAAAAACAGCAACTTTCAGCTGCATAGTAAAAAGTTAGGAAACATATTAGATGTACAGCCATTTTTTCTCTAAAAAAAATACTCGTCATTGTCAGATAAATATTAAAAAAGTTAAAGTCCTACTGAAATGAGATTTTCTTAATGTAAACGGGGATAGCAGCTCCATTCTATGTGTTCTACTTGATTATTTGGCGATATCGCCATATTTTTGCTGAAAGGATTTAGTAGAGAACATCGATGAAAAAGTTCGCAACTTTTGGTCGCTAATAAAAAAGCCTTGCCTGTACCGGAAGTAGCAGACTATATGCGCGTGACGTCACGGGTTGTGGAGCTCCTCACACCCTCACATTGTTTACAATCATGGCCACCAGCAGCAAGAGCGATTCGGACCGAGAAAGCGACGATTTCCCCAATAATTTGAACGAGGATGAAAGATTTGTGGATGAGGAAAGTGAGAGTAAAGGACTAGAAAAAAAAAAACTAGAAGGCAGAGCGATTCAGATTTTCAAATCCCACCTAGTACCAACCTCGTCACGTCCGTTGTGTCCTGAGCAAGACACTTCACCCTTGCTCCTGATGGGTGCTGGTTAGCGCCTTGCATGGCAGCTCCCTCCATCAGTGTGTGAATGTGTGTGTGAATGGGTAAATGTGGAAGTAGTGTCAAAGCGCTTTGAGTACCTTGAAGGTAGAAAAGCGCTATACAAGTACAACTCATTTATCATTTATCATTTATTAGACAAATTTACTAGGATAATTCTGGAAAACCGCTTATTGTGTTACTAGTGTTTTAGTGAGATTATATGGTCGTACCTGTACAACCTGAAAGTCGGAGGGGTGTGGTGACCGCCAGTGTCTCCGAGGGAAGCCACGTTTCTTGATGAGGCGTAGGCAGCCGGTGGGGCCAGGGTGAGATTTTTTTTTCCCCCTCATCCACGGTGGAAGCATCCGACGGTCGGGGTAAGCCAGTGGGAGTAGGCAAGAGAGTCCGCCGCTGCCTCTTTGACAGGTGCAGCAGGAACAACGCAAGCTCTCCGCTCATGTCTAAGGCAAGAGCCGACTTATTACCACCATTTTCTCACCGAAACCTGCCGGTTGACATGTGGTAGGGAACCATGTTTGCTTGACCGCTCTGTTCCATAGTAAAGCTTCACCGTCATCTTTCGGGAATGTAAACAAGGAAACACCGGCTGTGTTTGTGTTGCTAAAGGCAGCCGCAATACACCGCTTCCCACCTACATCTTTCTTCTTTGACGTCTCCATTATTAATTGAACAAATTGCAAAAGATTCAGCAACACAGATGTCCAGAATACTGTGGAATTATGTGATGAAAAGAGCCGACTTATAGCTGTGAACGGTGCTGGAACAAAATGTCCTCTACAATGCGTGACGTCACGCGCACGCGTCATCATACCACGAAGTTTTAGCATGATACTTCCGCGTGAAATTCAAAATTGCAATTTAGTAAACTAAAGCGGCCGTATTGGCATGTGTTGCAATGTTAATATTTCATCATTGATATATAAACTATCAGACTGTGTGGTCGCTAGTAGTGGCTTTCAGTGGGCCTTAAAAGTACCAATACTAGTCACATACACACAAGGTGTGGTGAAATAAACCTCTGTATTTGAACCATCCCTTTGTTACACCCCCAGGGAGGTGAGGGGAGCAGTGAGCAGCAGCTGTGGCCGCGCCCGGGAATCATTTTGGTGATTTAACCCCCAATTCCAACCCTTAATGCTGAGTGCCAAGCAGGGAGGTAATGGGTCCCATTTTTATAGTCTTTGGTATGACTCGGGCAGGTTTGGAACTCACGACCTACTGATCTCAGGGCGGACACTCTGACCACTAGGCCACTGAGCAAGTTTGTTTATTTATTTATGTATGTATTTATTTAGCAGGATAAATGTTCAACCGTGGGCTTTACGGTGGAGGAGGGGTTAGTGCGTCTGCCTCACAATACGAAGGTCCTAAATAGTCCTGGGTTCAATCCCGGGCTCGGGATTTTCTGTGTGGAGTTTGCATGTTCTCCCCGTGAACGCGTGGGTTCCCTCCGGGTACTCCGGCTTCCTCCCACCTCCAAAGACATGCACCTGGGGATAGGTTGATTGGCAACACTAAATGGTCCCTAGTGTGTGAATGTTGTCTGTCTATCTGTGTTGGCCCTGTGATGAAGTGGCGACTTGTCCAGGGTGTACCCTGCCTTCCACCCGATTGTAGCTGAGATAGGCACCAGCGCCCCCCGCCACCCCAAAAGGGAATAAGCGGTAGAAAATGGATGGATGGTTGGATGGATGTTCAACCGTAGGTTAACACGTCTATGTTAAATCAAACTTCATCCATACAGCAAGGATCAATTAAAGGAACATACAAAATACACAGAAGAAACATGTTGTGATGATTTATCCTGAAATCATTCAATAGTATTATTAAATACCACGTTGTCCAAAATGATTTAGCCTAAAATTATTCAATATTGTTAAATTAATACCACATTGTCAGAAATCAATTATTCTAAATTCATCCATTTTAATTAAATCATTAATCCAATCCACTTTATTTATGTAGCACATTTAAACAACATGTTTTCAAAGTACTGCAAAAAAATATTTCAAAAAACAAGATTCAAATACTATTCTTAGCTCCACAAATGACTGAATAAAAACAAAATAAATAAATATAAAAATAAATATAATTAAAAAACGATTTTAAAGAGTAAAACTTATTAAAACAACAAATAAAAATGTAAAAACACGGACGACCACACAACTCATGTAGTGTTAAAAGCCGAAGAATAATAGTGGGTCTTAAGACACTCCATTGTGGCAGCAGTTGGACCATGGAGGGGCAGAAAGTTCCAGAGCTTAGGGCCGACCACAGAGAAGGCCCTGTCTCCCTTGGTTTTAAGTCTGGTCTTGGGCACCACGAGCTGGAGCTGGCCCTCGGACCTCAGAGCGCGAGCAGGAGTGTAAATTTGGATGAGGTCCTAGATAATGAGGTCCGAGATATAATGAGGCTTGCCAGTCCATGCAAAGATTTAAAACCAAACAGCCACATATTAAAATAAATTCCAAAATGAACAGGGAGCAAGTGCAAAGTCTGAAGAATTGGGGTTATATGCTGGCGTTTCCTGGCCCCTGTTAAAAGTCCTGCTGCCGCATTCTGGACTAACTGCAACCAGGAGAGAGCTTTTTGGCTAATGCCAGCACAAAGTGTGTTGCAGTAGTCCAGGCCAATTGAAATAAAAGCATGCACCACTTGTTCAAAAAGGTTAAAAGATAAAAATTGTTTCACTTTTGCTAAAAGACGAAGATGATAAAAACGCTATTGACTTGTTTGTCAAGTTTAAAATGGCTGTCTATAGTGACGCCAAATTCCTGACGTCGCATAGACAGTTGAGAAAGGGTGCCAGGGGGCCGTGGCCTTTTGAAATCGGCATATAAATTTGGCAATCTGCAAATAACACAGTGTCTGATATCATTTATCCATTAATTATTATTGAGGGCCTCAGGGTCTGACACCATTTATCCTGGACTCATTCATTTATTATTCAGTGATTGCCACATTGCCGGGTATATCCATCCATCCATTGTCTACCGCTTGTCCCTTTCAGGGTCGCGTGGGTTGCTGGAGCCTATCTCAGCGGCATTCGGGCGGAAGGCGGACAAGTCGCCACCTCATTGCAGGGCCAACACAGATAGACAGACAACATTCACACTCACATTCACACACTAGGGCCAATTTAGTGTTGCCAATCAACCTATCCCCAGGTGCATGTCTTTGGAGGTGGGAGGAAGCCGGAGTACCCGGAGGGAACCCACGCAGTCACGGGGAGAACATGCAAACTCCACACAGAAAGATCCCGAGTCCAAAATCGAACCCATTATAAATAACATAAATGTATTTATAATTATCTAATGAATGCCACTGTGTCTGATATAATTAATCCTATTGAATGAATACCACAATGTTCTTTCTGAACCTATTTATTTATTAATATTGAGTACCACAGTGTCTGATACCATTTATCCTGAATTAATTTATTTATTAATCAGCTGTTGCTGATATTTATCCTAAATCTAAACTTTAAAAAAATCTGCACCATTTTTAATTAAAAATTAAAAAATACTGTCACGATGTATAGAACATTACGGTATGTTGATGTTGAATCTGTTCATTTTATAGTTGATAACTGCTTTTGCTTACTATAAGTTACTGTGGAAAAAATGGATATATTGTTAACCTGTTAACTAAAAAAAAACTATAAAATATACAGTAAAATACTGACAGCTTTGGTTGCCAGGAATTCAACGTAAAACAAATTGGGGCCAATTTTAGTTTTGCCAATCAGCCTTTCACCAGGTAATGTCTTTGAAGGTGGGAGGAAGCCAGAGTACCCGGAGAAAAGCAAACCCAGTCAAGGAGAGAACATACAAATTTCACACAGAAAGAAGCTTAACCCGGATATCGGATCCAGGACTTCTCACTGTGAGGTACGAACGCTAACTGCAGTACCACAGTTCTGCCCTGTCACCAATACTAGTATCTACAAAATGCCTGTGTTTCCGAGACAGTGAAAGTATTTGTACAACCTTTCACTGGACAACTCACAACATAGCCTTCCACAACATGCTCCGTATCTGTTAAATAGCTGCTTGCCACCAGTTCCAACACATTTAAAGATGGTGTGCTTCATTTCCATGCAGTTTGCAGTGAAGTACATTGACATAACCTCTCAATTGGACCCCGACTTAAACAAGTTGAAAAACTTAGTGGTCAGTTGTACGGATTATGTACTGAACTGTGCAATCTACTAATAAAAGTATCAATCAATCAAAAAATGTCTGAAACCACTTGCCACAAAGTGTTGTTAGCCAAAAGTTAACGAGGCTAATGCTTTAACACAAATCCCTAAAACAATTAAGGTATGCTGTAAATTTAAATGTATAATCTGCAAAGTCTTAAAACAGAATAATACCATATTTTTTAGAGTATTTGCTTGCTTGTGACGTTACAGTGTTAGCAAATGTACAATATTTCATTATTTTCAATGTAAAATCAAGTGTTTACAACATATTATAACAATAGTAATTTAGATTATCTACTGTTTCTTGCTTTACAGGAATCCACTGCATTTACTACTGTAAAAAAACCTTTGATTTTTCAGTTGTTTGCTGTTGCTATTTAACAATTGCTTAACATAGTTTTTACGGTCCTTTTTTACACTATTATTATTTAATCCATGACACTGTGACTGATATCATTCATCCAAAATTAATGGTCTACCTTTTTATGAATACCACAACGTGTAATAACATTTATCCTGAATTCATTTGTTTAATAATAACAAATGAACGCCATAGAGTCTGATTTAATTTATAATGCTTTATCGAATACCAGTGTCTGATATTATTAATCCTAAATTTATACATTTATAAGTAT
>NC_084630.1:44791382-44846382 GCF_033978795.1 Nerophis ophidion | reverse complement strand
ATTCATAAAATGTGAAAGGGTGCCAATATGTTAGTCATAAAGACGATGATGTAACATGGTTGGGGGGAAAATATAATCACTTTCAGCTGTCTAAAGTTGGCAAAAAATATATATAAAACTGCCTCGTCTGTAATGGGAAGTCCACAAAGTTGTTCTTAACACCCAAGATGTTGGTATAATCCTCTTAATTACCCCCCCTTGCAGGAGTGCCATCCTCTGACATGCTGAAACAAAGCAAGCACTCTAACTCATTAAATCTCTGGTGTGGAGTAATTTCCTTTGACATTTTAAGTGTCTTAAAACCCTAACGAGATCCTTTTTTTTACGAACAAAGAGAGCCTTATTTAATCTGCTTGAAGGGGCGTGGCCTCACACAGCCGCAGAGGACTCATTCATTTATAGTGTTGATACAAGAAAACACATTTAAAACTCAGGTCGCAGAATATACCTCACAAGGTGCTCGATGCCCTCAACTTTCGACAGGAACTAATTTAAGGCTGAAAACCACCTGCTGTGCTGTGACATGAACAATCCTTTTGTCCGATTTGTCAAAAGCTGCCTCTGGCTTGTGTCGCTTTTTCCTTCCACACAAGAGTCATGGCAACTGTAGCCATAGACACGCAGTGGAGGCACTAACGCGAGACGCACGCTTCACGAGGCCGAGTGTGCAGGACGCCATCCTCATCTAATCATGTGCACTCCAAAAAAAAGACAACATTGTGGTACTGTAAGAACTCTTATCTTTGTACAAGTCTGTCATGCACAATGGCTTTCATATTCATTTACTTTTTACATGACAAACATTTAGAGAAGCTCATTTCCAGTCGTATTAAAAGAAGAATCACGTCTTACATCCTGAGTGTTAGAAGGAACAAGAGAAGGATGCCGGGCATCATCAACATGGAACACAAATGCGCAAAGTGTGATAGATTTTGGTATTTTTGTTCATTACTTGCAATGTGGGGACAACTTGACTCTGAAGTAGCATCAACACGTGTGGCATGACTTCACAGGTGAAAAGAAGCTGCTATGGCGAGTAGTGATCATTCCCACACAAACTGTGTGCTTATTAGGATGATGCCACCTAACTTAAATATACACATATATATATATATATCTTTAAAGTTCATTTTTTACGACAGTCAGTTCCTGCAAGCGCATTAACAGGAAAAATACATTGCAAAATCGATGCAAGTGGAAATATAATAAACGACTTTCCATCTATATGATGCTGTTGGATGGATCCTCTTATACTTTGGACAAGGTGCTGGAGGGATGATTGTGTTTGGAAATGTTCTCTTGTTCTTACAATTCACACATTTTCTCCTAACAGATACATGGAGATTATACTTTACATCTTATTCCAAGAGAGAGGGGTCATTCCTTTTCCTCCACAGAAGCCAGGAGTGTCACTCTCAGAGTGTGGTGTCCTGATGGATGGACTGCAGACAGCCCAGCAGCTGGTAGTAAGGACTTCCTGGTGAAGCCACGGTCTCGAAGACGGACTGGAAGGCCCTGCGGTCCAGCTCCTCGTCGATCTGGTGCCGGTAGAAGTCCATGGCCACGAGGCAGAAGAGACTGACGTCCACCACTTCACTGGAGCCCATTCTGCTGATGATGTGAGGCAGTCTGGGAAAGGAAGGTTAAGGACAACACTTTGTGGCTCAGAACCCTCAGATCTAAGTTATGTATTCATAATTAAAGAAAAATAATATTCACATGACACTGCATCGAAGTAGTCATATTTTTCCAGAAGCTAAAGATAATTATACTTAACAGATTTTACAAAAAATGTTTTAAAACTGCCTTCTCTGAAGTTTTCTTTTTTAAATAATACATTAATAACTTCAAAACTCAGACTTAATTTGATATAATGTTATATTTATGTAATTTTCAGTTACATTGCATTATTCCCTGCAAAATTATATTTTGTCAGTAGGACAAAAACAAATATTAAAGTAGACCTATGATAAAAGTTGACTTAATAATGTTGCAATGCTGGACACTCATATTCAACAATGTCAAAGCATCAATTCATGAGGTTTATGCATTTTGCTGTGACCTTGCACACAGTTTTGGATGCCGCCTATTCAGTGGCCAAGTGGTTAGAGTGTCCGCCCTGAGATCGGTAGGTCGTGAGTTCAAGACTATAAAAATGGGACCCATTTCATCCAGCATCAAGGGTTGGAATTGGGGGTTAAACCACCAAAAATTATTTCCGGCCATGGCGCCGCTGCTGCCCACTGCTCCCCTCACCTCACAGGGGGTGAACAAGGGGATGGGTCAGTAGAAGCATTTAAGTCTCACCTTAAAACTCATTTGTATACTCTAGCCTTTAAATAGACTCCCTTTTTAGACCAGTTGATCTGCCGTTTCTTTTCTTTTTCTTCTATGTCCCACTCTCCCTTGTGGAGGGGGTCCGGTCCGATCCGGTGGCCATGTACTGCTCGCCTGTGTATCGGCTGGGGACATCTCTGCGCTGCTGATCCGCCTCCGCTTGGGATGGTTTCCTACTGGCTCCGCTGTGAACGGGACTCTCGCTACTGTGTTGGATCCGCTTTGGACTGGACTCTCGCGACTGTGTTGGATCCATTATGGATTGAACTTTCACAGTATCATGTTAGACCCGCTCGACATCCATTGCTTTCCTCCTCTCCAAGGTTCTCATAGTCATCATTGTCACCGACGTCCCACTGGGTGTGAGTTTTCCTTGCCCTTATGTGGGCCTACCGAGGATGTCGTGGTGGTTTGTGCAGCCCTTTGAGACATTAGTGATTTAGGGCTATATAAGTAAACATTGATTGATTGATTGATGGGTCGAATGCGGAGGACAAATTTCCCCACACATACTGTTGGTACTTTGTTGGTGGGGTTTCACAGTCTTGCTACGTTGGCATCAGAGCAAGATGGATGTGCTTGTTCAGAAATGAAGTCAAGCTCACAGCCAGAAGGGGACAAGCTCCTCCCCCTCTGCCTCAGGCTGTGAGGAAACAGACAAAAAAGGTAAGAAAGTATTTAATCTAGTGTAAACATGCGACATGATTGGTAGAGCGGCTCTACCAGCAACATTAGGGTTGCAGGTTCGATCCCCGCTTCCGCCATCCTAGTCACTGCCGTTGTGTCCTTGGGCAAGACACTTTACCCACCTGCTCTCAGTGCCACCCACACTGGTTTAAAAAAATGTAACTTAGATATTGGGTTTCACTATGTAAAGCGCTTTGAGTCACTTGAGAAAAGCGCTATCTAAATATAATTCACTTCACATGCAGTGATATAAATGCTGCTAAAAGCAGCTTTTATTAATAAAGATTCTGAATCAACGTGATGGTGTGCAGGTCTAACTATTGTTGTGACCGGTTGAATCGATATATTGTTTACAAAGTGTATTTCCGACCATGTCTTTGGAAAAAAAATAATAGCAGTGATGTATTCAAGATATAATACATTTAACTATACTAAAACAGGTTATCAGAGTGACTGTGGAGCTAATGTTACACAAATTTTACACCACAATCATATCCAATACATATTATCTAGACAAGGCCTGGGCAATTATTTTACTTCAGGGGGCCAAATCTAGAGAAAAAAATGTGTCTGGTGGTCAGTATATCTACTTTTAAGGAATACTAATACAAAACCTCACAATAACGTCTGAATGCTAAAACGTTATGACAGACCACCTTAAACAGAATGGAATTTTACAATTTTTTACTAAATGAGACACCCAGAATCCATCCATCCATCCATTTTCTACCTCTTATTCCCTTTGGGGTCGCGGGGGGCGCTAGTGCCTATCTCAGCTACAATCGGGTGGAAGTCAGAGTACACCGTGGACAAGTAGCCACCTCATCGCAGGACACCCAGAATACACATGAAAATAAAGAATGTGGGATTTACAATATTAACTATGATCGATAAAACACCGAATATTGACAACATATGAATGTCACACCCCCTCTCCATCAACAAATTCAACAATCAAGCGAAACGCAACAAAAATTCAACAAACAGCAAAATATGAACGCGAAGGGTAAAAAATAAAACCACCTACAATCTAAAACATTTGATACATCACTAAGCTTTAGAACTTTATTTTCACAATCTCCTTCCACGTCGTTCCCTGACACCCGCATTGCAGGCTGACACTCTGTGGAAACGCTCCCCACCCACACCGCTTGGTGTCTCGTCTGAGCTGCTGTGACTTAGATTACCTTAGTAACTAATTAGATGACCATAGTAACTACTACAAGATGCAAAAGCACAGATTCCAACCATTGAAATACTTAGTATAGTTCAAGACTCACGGTCATTTGAAAACATCACTGCACATCATCATGGCAGCTACAGTTTCCATCTTAAATATCTAAAATAATTATTTGGGAATGTCCGGCGGGCCAGATTGAAAAGCTTAACAGGCCACATGTGGCCCCTGGGCCTAAACTTGCCCAGGTCTGATCTAGACCACTAGGAAATGTAAATGTAGATTAAAACCATCATCCTTTACACTAAATATAATTGTCTGTAAAATAAAATGGTAGTACTTGTACCGTATTTTTCGGAGTATAAGTCGCTTCGTACTCTAAGTCGCACCTGCCGAGAATGCATAATAAAAAAGGGAAAAAACATATATAAGTCGCACTGTATATAAGTATAAGTCGCAATTTTTGGGGAAATTTATTTGGGACGGTGTGGCGCAACCCGAGGGTCCCTGGTTCAATCCCCACCTAGTATCAACCTCGTCACGTCCGTTGCGTCCTGAGCAAGACACTTGCTCCTGATGGGTGCTGGTTAGCGCCTTGCATGGCAGCTCCCTCCATCAGTGTGTGAATGTGTGTGTGAATGGGTACATGTGGAAGTAGTGTCAAATCGCTTAGAGTACCTTGAAGGTAGAAAAGCGCTATACAAGTACAACCCATTTATTATTTATTTGATAAAACCCAACACCAAGAATAGACGTTTGAAAGGCAATTTAAATTAAATAAAGATTAGTGAACAACAGGCTGAATAAGTGTACGTTATATGAGGCATAAATAACCAACTGAGAAGGTATGTTAACCTAACATATTATGGTAAGAGTCATTTAAATAACTATAACATATAGAACATGTTATAAGTTTACCAAACAATCTGTCACTCCTAATTGCTAAATCCCATGCAATCTTATACGTCTAGTCTCTTACGTGAATGAGCTAAATAATATTATTTGATATTATACGGTAATGTGTCAATAATTTCACACATAAATCGCTCCTGAGTATAAGTCGCACTCCCGGCCAAACTATGAAAAAACTGCAATTTATAGTCCGAAAAATATGGTATGTATTATGTATGTATGGTGCAAAGAAGGGCAAACAATGCCAATAAACTATATCTTCAATAATTTTACAAGTGACACGTTTATGTGAATGTACAGCAAACCGTAACAAGATTACTAGCATAGGATTACCTGTCACTACAGTCAAAGATGAGGACTTTATATAAATCATAGAAACGCTGATAGAAAGCTGACTGTTCTAAAGAAAAATAAAATACAGTCTGACAAACAAACTTTATCAAGCTGAAATACAAAAAAAATTATGGAAAAATGCCAGAATTATTCCGTATTTACTGTTTGTAGAGTAAAAATAGATTTAGTGCATTATTCTTAGCCATAAATAAATACATTTGTTAAACAAATGCTTTGCAGCCTAAATAAAGGTGCTTTCAAGGAAACTTCAAAGATTCCTTATCTTCTTTTATACTTCATATTTTAGTTGACTGTAATTTTAATTGACTAAAAAATTGTAAAATGTAGTCGATGTAATCCAGACTAAAACTGCATCAAATTAGATGACTAATGTTTGACTACAACTAGAGCACATTTCCATCACAAAACCCACCTTATTAAAAACTGTTGAGCCAGATAAGTGCTTCCCAATAAACTGTTTGGCTGCAGCTGTATAATCAGTCAGTTTATTTAAAAAAAAAAAAAGTGACACATGGATGGATGTACACAATATCACTATTTGCGCATCTAATTGCTGTCGTTTTATATTACCTCTGGGTTGTGATCTTATTTTGTTCCATCCGTTTCCCGTTTTGTGGTGAATGCATTTCATGTTCTCATGTCTGCAGTCTGCAGCTGTTTGTAATCAGGAAACTGTATACTCTACCATCCTGAGTGCAACATGTATGTTAGATGCATTTTCATGGCTTTTCTTTTCCTTTAAGTTTTGCTCTGTGAGAGTCTGGTTAAAAACACTTTTTCCTGTCACTGCATCCAGGGGTCACCTTTGGTTGTTTTGGGTTGAGTTTGAGTTTATTTGGAACATGCGTGCATACGACATGACACATCACAATTTCCAGTTTCTCTATTAAACATGTTCGAAAATGAGTAGGAAAAAGATCTTATTTAATCCTACCCCTTTTCCTTTACATAGCAGTTGCTAAACTTTTCGTTCACTTCCTGTTCTCAATTTATTCACAATATACTCCATAAATAATAACATTAAACATAAATAAATAAATAAGAAGTGAAGTAAGTTATATTTCATATGGTGAGATTTGTAAGATGATCTAGAAAATGAATAGATGGATGAAATAAATTCAGAATGTTTATCATTGTTCTTCTTTGTACTTTGTAAACACTTAGAATAGTTTCTTGAAATGGATCATATTAGTAGTGACTCAAAGCGCTTTTACATAGTGAAACCCAATATTTAAGTTACATTTAAACCAGTGTGGGTGGCACTGGGAGCAGGTGGGTAAAGTGTCTTGCCCAAGGACACAACGGAAGTGACTAGGATGGTGGAAGCGGGGGTCGAACCTGGAACCCTCAAGTTGCTGGCACGGCCACTCTACCAACCGAGCTATACCTAGTACATTGTTTGATTGTTTTGCAGTTGTACTAACAAAAAATATCAGACTGAGTCACCAACACGGAGGATTATTTTTGGGCACGCCATTCCAGGGAATGATACGTGGGCAAATTGAAAGTGGGTTCCATGTTGGGCCATATGATAACTCAGCTGGCATACAAAAACTGGGGCAAAATCTTGGCAAACCACATCACACGAAAACCGAGGTACAACTGTATGTCGTTTCCTTTTCCATACAAGACTTTCTCCTGGCGTGTCAATCACTACATGACTTGGTAAGGATACAAGGCTGAGATCCATTGTGAGGTGGAGGCCGAGACAAAGAAGCAGGAGAGGCTCCACATAGCCATGGCCACAGGTGTCCTCTGTGTGAAGTTGGACAAGGAGAGCAGCACCCAGTCCCGCACCATGGATGATTGCCCCGTTGCATGGAGGGTCTGAAAGACCTGAGCACAGCATGAATGTAAAGTGATGAACATTTTCACATGACATTTGTCCTCACTACTAGGGATGTCCAATAATATCGGCCGATAAATGCTTTAAAATGTAATGTCGGAAATTATATGTTTCAAAATTATCGGTATCGTTTCAAAAAGTAGAATTCCTGACTTCTTAAAACGCCGCTGTGTACACGGACGTAGGGAGAAGTACAGAGCGCCAATAAACCTTAAAGGCACTTCTTTTGCGTGCCGGCCAAGTCACAGAATATCTACGGCTTTTCACACACACACAAGTGAATGCAAGGCATACTTGGTCAACAGCCATACAGGTCACACTGAGGGTGGCCCTATAAAAAACTTTAACACTGTTATAAATATGCCACACTGAACCCACACCAAACAAGAATGACAAACACATTTCGGGAGAACATCCGCACCGTAACACAACATAAACAAAACAGAACAAATACCCAGAAACCCTTGCAGCACTAACTCTTCCGGGACGCTACAATATACACCCCGCGCTACCCCTCCCCCCACACACCTCAACCCCTGCACCCTCATGCTCTCTCAAGGAGAGCATGTCCCAAATTCCAAGCTATGGTTTTGAGGCATGTTAAAAAAAAATAATGCACTTTGTGACTTCAATAATAAATATGGCAGTGCCATGTTGGCACTTTTTTCCATAACTTGAGTTGATTTTTTTGGGAAAACCTTGTTACATTTTTTTAATGCAGCCAGCAGAGCATCACAAAAAAATTAGGGATAATAATGTTCCACGACTGTATATAACGGTATCAGTAATGAAGAGATGGACAATATCGGAATATCGGCAAAAAAGCCATTATTGGACATCTCTACTCACTACCAACCTTGTAGACTACTGTGGCCATGAACTGTGGATAGGGTTGCTGGTTGGACAGAAATTCCCCGATGACCTTGTTCATGACATCCTGAGGTGGGAAGAAGTCGTCTAGGAACTGCGGTAGTATCCTGGACACCACCCGAGCTTCACTGGGCAAACCCTTGCGGATTCTGCAAAGAAGACGGCCGAGTGGCGGGAAGAAGTATTTGCAGCCAAATGGCTGGTCAGCAAAATACAAAACACTTCTACACAAAAAGGAAACAGATGTTTGTGTGTGGGAGTTCATTCTACCTGTCAAAGAGCACGGAGACCCTCTCCATGGCAACAATGATGGACTCGCTGTCTGGGGCCTGAGGGTCTGAGTGTGCGTGGCGAGCGGCGGGGCTTGCTTTCTCCTTGCCTGGGGAGAAACCAACATGACCCGCCGTGACGCCCACCGCCTCCGCTACAGCAGACCCAGAGTCAACCTGACCTTTAACCCCTGTGAATTCTGAACCCGACGCGAGCACCGCTGAGAGGACGACAGGGAGGGGTGGCACCAGTTAGACCAGTGGGAAAGGTCAGCCTTTGAGCAGGGACACGGGTGCAGATTTAAAATGTCCATTCAGGTAACGTTGGAAAAAAAGCATAATGGTGAATTTCTGGGGCCGGCTTCAGTTTCATTATTATTCCAAGAATGCAATCGCTGCTGCTTCAAGGATTATGAGATTTGCACTAAAATATATCCGAGTACATTGCATACGCTAAAGCAGTGTTGTCCAAACTACGGCCCGGGCGCAATGTGTGGCCCACGCAATAAGGAATCTGGCATGTGGGGTGCCTCCACCTTCATTTTAAATATCTGACAGCATAATTGTTGCTACTTTGCTGCTAACTTGTGGACATTGTGACTAATTCAGGGTAATACCCATGAATTGCACATTTGTCCAGACAACATTTCTCACTCATGGCGCAAATGTACACAAAAAGTCAACACACATGGTCACAAATAACACAACTTGCTCATTGAAATTTGTGGATAATATAAAACACATCATTCAAAACCACGCCCGTTTAAATCTCCTGTAATGCATGATGGAAAAAATGCAAAACACTCTCTCCACACTTATACATGTTTGGCGCATTTTAACTGCTTGGTTTTTCTGATTGATTACAAAACTTTAAGGAGATCGTCACGGCAGTAAACAAGGTACAAGTGGAATTTTCACATAATGTATTTTACGGACTATAAGGCGCACTTAAAATCCTTTTTTTTCCCCTCAAAACTCGACAGTGTCCCTTATAACCCGGTGTGCTTAATGTACGGAATAAATCTGGTTTTGCTTACCGACCGACGCAATTTTTTTTTGGTACATGGTGTAATAAGTGTGAGCAGTAGATGGCAGTCAAACATAAGAAATACATGTAGACTCCACTATGATGGCAATATGACCAGAGTAAAAAAAACACCAACATTTCATATGTTCCATTGGAAATATAGAATCTCAAACATGGCGCTGAAAAATCTATCAAAAATGTTTTAGTACGACTTTGATAAGCTATGAAGCCACATCGCTTGATTATGGTGTGTGTATAAGGTAAGACATTATCTGGCGTTTTGTTTCGCAATATTATGCAAAAGCAACTTTTTTTACCTTCTGGTACCTGCTGATCTGTATTTGGGATCTGCATAAATCCTGAAAAATTGGGCTGACTTTGTAGTCCGTGCCAACACCGTAGCTTCTTATTTTTCTCTATCTCGTTATGGCACATTCATCCTCCGCTGTTGCCATTTCTAATATAAAGTAGTGTAAAGTTCTTACTTACATCTGTCAATAAACTCGCCATGAAAGTGCTAAAACATACCGGTGTATTGAGTTTACATCATTCACCAAAATAACTAGTTATTAGAGAGATTTTCCCGGTTTTTCACAGGATATATTTCCGGTATTGTTTTCAAATGAGGAGATGCTGATGCGTTATTAAGTAAAGTTTGAATGTCATTATAACACTTAGCTCCATCTTTTAACACTTCTTCAACTCCCGTCCTTGCACGCTACACCACCACAACAAAGATGACGGGGGTGAGTTACATAAACAAGACCGCCCACAAAATGGTGCATCCGGGAGCGACTGTCAGAAAGCGTCTTGAAAATGATGTGTAAAACATAATCTATGCAATAATTTGACCAAAGAACCAACAATACATGTTATGTAGACCACAAGGAAGTGTTTTACATTTAGAACTAACAAAAATAACATCACTTTTTTAATGCGCCTTATAATCCAATGCGCCTTATATATGAAAAAAAGATCAAAAGTAGACCATTCATCGGCAGGGCGCCTTATAATCCGGTGGCCCGATGGTTCGGAAAATACGGAACTCTTAATATCAGAATAAATACATCATTAAATTAATCAGTAATTATCAAGCCATTAATATAATATACATACACACACATATAAATATATGCTTTGTATGTGTATATATATAAATTGTCACTTAACATGCAGTGTGCTTTCGGCCCCCGGCCAAATTCTTTTGGCCCAATGTCAATGCGGCCCCAAGTCAAAAGGTTTGGACACCCCTGCACTATAGCCTGTCGTCTGAGCTGAATGCTTACTTTACAGCAAAGCACAAAGTGGTCAGACCAAAGTGTTGCATATCTCCTAGCCAGCTCTTCAAGGTGTTTAGTGGCCGCTCAGTGCAATCGTTAGTACGGGTCTAAGTCAGGGTTAAAGGTAGGCTACAACTAAAGGTTTTCTTAACCACAAACTACATGCAGGGAGCAAGCAGGTGTTTTGATGTGATTTAAATGAGTAGTTGATGCATCAGGTGTGTTGCACTACCTAGTTACCATGCATGCTAATTAGTAGTGGGATGGGGAGGAGGGGAGAATGAGATGAATAAGTCTGCAAATTCAAACTTACATGCAATTAAACATATTTTAGTATAAGCATTAAAGTATGTAGGCTTTGGATTTCAGAGTCCCATGCATCACATTGTCATGCAGAACTTAATAGATGCAATAAGTGACCTAACAGTGGATTGTCAAGGAGAGTTGGCCAGCGTGATGCATACAACAACGTTTGCAGTATTAGATCTGCACAAGGATCAATTTAAAGCGATACTTACCGGTGTACATGCAGGTGAGCATTAAGCCTAGGGCGGCCATAGCTCTGTGTGGAGACGGCATGTTCACTCTCTCCACGCTCAGCTTGACCAGCGCCTCTCCATCCATACGAGACAGCTGCTCAGAGAGCAAGAGGCGCTCCAGGCCCCGGAGTACACAGTGATAGATCACTGAAGGGGTCGCGTCCTCGCTTGCTGACACCATCACACTGCACACCTGAAAAACAGAAGTAGGAATTAGTGTGTAAAATAAGAGGATGTGGGGTACATTGAAATAACCAGCAATACTATTACAAATTGTGGAATTATTAATATAAAAACTAGGGCTGTTAAAGTTTATGCTGTAATAAGTTAAGCGATATTTCCTTTAAAGGACACAATTTTTTCTTACAGCATGGATCACGCTCCAGTCGATGCCAAACCAGAAGCAAGAACAAACATCAAGTAGGTATTGACCAAAAAAAGGGGAACCCTGCATGACAAGCACAGCACCAAAACACAGGCAGGTGGCTCCCGCGACACGACCAGCATAAGCCACCTCCTTCCACTGTCACTGTGAGCCAAGTAAAGGTGCTCACAGACACCACCCTAGTCTGGGCGGAGAATACTCCATGTGCAATGTCTGCATGAATCAGGGCTTCCATTGTTGCATGCACTTCTGAAATGTAGTTTTCTGTGAAATTTCCATGAAACATTTTGCAACTAAAGACACAGGTGTTGGTATGCACGTCCATTAAAATCCCAAGAGACAAGAAAGAGGAGTCATATCAGAAAGTAGTGTTCGCTACCATGTCCCACCACTCCTTGAGCTGAGTGCTCACCCACACGCTCTTTGGAGCAGACATCGAAGCACTCTCTTTCTTCTTAATCTTCTACGCCCAATAATTCCATTCAGAAAATGTGCGCTTTGACTGCATAAAATCATTCAAATTGCCACTAATGCGGCAATAGTGAGACCTACTGGAATTGGAGCCATGTTTACTTTTGTTAACACTGCAGCACATGTGAGGTCATGATGTCGTGTGGGTCAGATTGCATTCACATTAGACCTCACACTTTTTGTTGTAATGTAAACCGCTACATAAAAAGATTGCATTCGAATTAGACATCGTACATTGCAATGTGAATGTAGCTTAAGATGGCAAAAACTGGATTTGTACTAGTAATCCTCAAGTTTCTGGACGGCCACTCTACTGACACACTATGGGCTTACGCACGCACGCACGCACGCACACACACACACACACACACACACACACACACACACACACACACACACACACACACACACACACACACACACACACACACACACACACACACATATCCACAAAAACATACGCCACACATACACCCCCCAACCCAACGCCCTCGACGCAAATCCCATAGGGGTGATGAATGGATGGTCAGCGCCTGAGAGCTGCGGCCTGCCACCATGACCTTAAACTACCTTCCCTCTGTTGCTAGATATCTCGAGTTGTATGTTGTAATATGTGTATGTGCTTTGCGAGGGAGGTTTTTTCCCACTCCAGACTGGGCCCCCTTTGGAGCCCTGTCTGGATTGTATTTTTTTACTCATCCTTCCCCAGCATTTACCTTTTTCCCATCTTTTACATGGCGCCTTATGGCTATCCATCAGCGTTCTTGTTCTGTAACCCGGTACACTGTTTGTTTGTCTAATCTTGAACAGGTTTGTGCTGAAAACAAAGTTTTGTTGTACTTGTGCAATGACAATAAAGACCTATCCTACCCTACCAACTGAGCCAGAATGTGTTTGTTTGCATGAGAGACAGGGTGTGTTTGTGTGCGTGTGTGTCTGTAAAAAAGTCACTGTCGATTTTGTGTTAAGTTGTTTAAAAAAGGCACAATGTTTTAAAAACAAAAATATGCATAAAAGTTTGAGAAATGAAAGTAAAATATACTTTTATAGAACTTTTTTACAAATGTCTCAAAGCGCCTTACAGTGAAAAACCCATACATTCAAGCACGGTGGGAGTGAGGTGTGTGAAGGTTCTTCACCAATGACACAACACCAGTGACTAGGATGGCGAAAGGTGGAATTAAACCATAAAACCCTTATGTTTCTGTACGGTCGCTCTACTTGCTGAGACACTCTTCCCCGCCCCACAATCGGTTTAAGGTACACTTATTAATAAAGATTTTTAAAAAACTGCTAACTGCAGTTAGTTATGAGGTAACTACAGACAATGCAATTAATTGCGGTCAAACAATTTTAATTGACTGACAGCCCCAATAAAAACCCTTAATAATAGCACCACTATCAGTGGTGCAGCAAGCCTGGAAGAACCAATTATTTGGCACCAAATCATTTTAATGTCACAACTTAGAAAGTCACGCCATTTCATTTATGTCATATTCCATCATGCAGAAAAATAGTTTGTTTTTTTTTAACTCCCAATCTACACACACCTGTCTGTCTGTAGGCTTACCTGTATCACACCAGCCATGAACTCAGATCCTACATCAAGAGGGTAGTTCTCCATCATGTAGAATGCCACAGCACACATCACTAGAACATGCTGTTGGTTATGCAGGTTTACACAGCTGTAGAATACAAGGGGGGAAATAATTAGGTTTTACATCGACATCTTGGCCATGGTCATTTATTCACATGACACCAAGTGACTCTGCAAACATTTGTTATTGAGAACGAGTCATAAAAAGGGAATATATGGCAACACTAACTGAGCAATAGCCCTGAGGTTGGACAGGAAGTACTCTGAGATGGTTGGGATCAGTTGCTTGGCTGTATCATCTAGCAGGTCACACTCCAACACATACAGAACCCCATGAAGAGCACCCATGCGACTGGGCAGATGCGTGCTGCGCAAGGTTGTCTCTAACAAGCGACAAACTGGTTCTGCAATAACTTTGTCCTGGAAAAAAACAAAATAAAAAAGCAAGGTCAAAAGTTTACTAACCTACAAAATATTTATATTCCATCAAATTGTTACAGTGTCCAAGTCTACCAGCAAAATCCAAAAAACTCACCATGCCCAACACAGCAGCAGCTTTGCAGATAGCAGGCACCAGGTACTGATTGAGGATCTCATCCTCTGGTGGGTGGAGCTTCTGTAGCTCCATCAGAGTGGAGAACATCATGTCAAACTGGTTCCTCTCTGTGAATAAGTCAGACACCGCCAGTAGCTGCCAAGAACAGTAAGATAGAAGCAGATGGTAGAGGTCAGCAGTCCGGTAAAACAAGCCAGCTCATAAATGAACGTTATTCCAATAACATCACTGTGTTCAATTGCTTACCGATCGGACCACTTCGCTGACAAGTATGGTTGGAGTCTTTCTGTTACTTGGCGAGCCTTGGATAAGCCACTGGCTGTAGAGCTCCAGAAGAAACTGGGAACACGAGTGAATGTCCACCCCTGCACGATGTTTACTAAAGCACAGGTAGATGTAGGTCAGGTGCAGGGTTAACACTTTCACTTGTCCCGTATAATTTTCAGCTGCTACAGAGACAAGTTATCACATCACACACTAATACATTCCCCTGTCCTCATACTATTTTGATAGTGTTCTTTCCTACTGTTGTAACTTGCATTTACCCTAATTGTTTCTATTTTTATTTCTGAGACATTTGATTTTCAGCTCATGGTCATAACCATTTTATATATAGGGAGATGGTATTAGAGCAACATTAATAGCATGATACACTGGAGTTACAATGTTAAATTCAGCGATCCGCACATCAATGTTCTCTTTTCTCTAACACATCCTGTAAAATCTTCATTTATTTCTAACAAATCACTGAAAAACACAACCCGGGAGAGAGAATAAGATAACGCCCGCAGTCCAACACTCGCAAATGTTCTCTCTAAGGTGTGTGCCTGCTCTCTCCCGCGACATAGTGATTGGAAGCAATTGGTTGCAGAGCTGTTTTCATCAGGTATTGTCACATGGGGCGATGCTTCGGCTTGGAGCAGAAAAACGCAGTGCCTTAATGTTGCCCAGAAGATAAGATGAGAACAAACAACCGCAGCACATTAAACCAATTTGCATTCACTCACATGAATAAACTTTCCAGAATAACTAAACAGTTTCCAAGACATTTTAACTCTTCCTTTTTTCAAAGTCTTCCCAGTCACATGGTAACCCTGAGATGTGTGCAATATCAGCACATATAGCAGTGGAAATTTGCACAACTAAATTACTCATCGTACCGAGAGTTAATAGGTGACAAGGGTGGGGAGGTGGGCGCAGGCGTATCCACTTCATCTTCCTCATCTTCACCCCATTCTTCCTCTCTCAGCGGGGTGATGTTATTTCCTAACCACACTGAATGGATGGACACCTGGAGTCGTGCAGAGCACAAGAAAAATGTGCTGAAAACCTTCCAAAACAGAATGCATGTAAACAAACTTCCATAGTCATCCTGGTAGCTTCTACCTGTCCCAACTTATAGTCCATGTTTCCCATCTCCCGCTCTGTGTTGATCTGTAGCAGCAACTTTTCATGACTTATCAACGTTCCTGCTAAAAGGCAAAAGTTTTTACTTGAACAAGCAAAATGGCTAACATTTAATACAAACAGAAATGCTTGCTACCTGCTGAGGCTGCTGACAAAGAGGGCACCGGGTCCCAGGCATGGTAGGAGTGGTGCGTGGGAATGTTGTCTTTCTTAGAGACGAGAGCTTGTATTTCCCTCTCAACCTCACCCCTGATAACTGCCAGTTTCCTTCCAAACCTGGGCACAAATTCAAAACATTACCAAAAGCACACCCTTTATGGGTACGTGGAAAGACAACAATGAAAATCTACCTTGTCTCCAGGGCCTTGAGGCTCTTGTTACGAGGCTGCTGTTCCAGACAGCTGACTGCAGGGTTGCCAGCAGTGGGCAGTGTCATGGCGCTCAGCACCAGGCTGGTGATGGCCTGCACTGCCAACACATTCAACTGGGTACGCTCTAAATCCTCCTTCAGTGTTAAACAGATGTACATCAGACATTAACCACATTATTGCGTGTATATAGCAGTATTTAGTCATTGTAACAACAGTGATTCTCTGGGAAAACATGCAACATTTGATGCACATTTGCATTAGTACAGGTAGTCTGTAAAACAAGAATGAATGTTTTATTTGGTAAAATAATCACCTCTTGCTGAGTCTCCTCCTCCTGGTCCATTGTGATTGGTTGAGTCACCAGCACTCCCAGCAAAGTGGCCCATGTCTCCTCAAACTGAGTCCTGCTGCTCCAACCTGAAGCAGACAGAACATTATCTTACAATAAAAAACCCTTGAAGTATAATTTAACTTGATATAATCCCAGTCGTGTTTTTCCTCTACCAAGTGTGTTTATCCGATACAGGAACTCTCTAAAGACATCCTTTTCCTGCAGGAAGTCCAAAGGGATCTCAGGCAATGTTGTGCCAAACTCTCCTCCTGACTGTGGGGACCAGCCCAGTTTCCAAACCTAAAAAGTTTTGATGTCTGTCAAATACATGTATTTGTAAAGCACACTGCCCCACCCCCATCCTACCCCACCAAACACAGAAAACACACTGACCAGAGGAGGGACTCGAGTAAAGCTGTTGACCAGAGGCAGTCGAGCAATACTGATCACAATGTTGCGCAAGGTTGGAGTTAGAAAAGCAGGGATTGCACTGTTTCTTGGATGTCCCAAGGAAAGTATGCTCTGCAGGCCTTCCACCAGCTCTGCCATGATCTCACATGCTTGCCACTCGCACTTGTCTGCAACCCAAAAGTTAAGTCACATATTCCCCAGCCATGCACAAGGTATGTTTAGAGAAGCAAATTCCCGTAAGTGAATCCTCACGCTTAGTATGTGGTGAATCAACTTCATCACCATCAGCATCCCTCGTAAGATTTTTCTTCTTTTCTGGGAGCAGAAGCTGGTCTCCAGGACTCACAGCCACTTGGATTCCAAAGCAAAGAACGCTTTTTAAAGCAGGATATAACATGTTAACAGCAATCAACACACACACTCTTCACTGTTCTCCTTACCGGCAACCATAATGAGACGCAGGCAGTAGATGAGAGAACATGTGTGTGTGGCGTACTCTGGGGTGGACAGTTTGTTCCAGATGCAAGGCTGCTGCAGAGCTAGGCACAGACAGGCCAAAGCCCACTGCAGGTCCACACTCAGGGGGAGCTGATCCTGGAGCAGACGCCACACTATGACCTGGGCACAACCACGAAAAAAAAACATGACAAATAGTGACACTAAAATAAGTACCAGCATTATGGGTCCGAAAAAAACTGTATTTTATATTTAAAATCACAAGTATTTAGACTCGCTGGGCACATTTGACGGTGAAAATGCGCTTGGGGGTCGGTGTGTACTGTTGTATTTATGTACATATACAGGGTTTCCCGCAATGTTAAGGCGGCTGCCTTAACAACAAAGAGCCATCGCCTAAACTAACATCTTAATAAGCTGCTCGGCTTGGTTCTGCCTCCCCTGTCAGTACGTCTCTCTGCTGTGCTGCTGTCCCTCAACATTGTCCCACCCAAAGAACCATCTGATTGGTTACACGCACAGCGGTAACAGCCAATCAGCAGTGCGTATTCAGAGCGCATGGAGTCAGCGCTCACGGCACAGGCAGGTGGGGTGAGCAGAAAGGTGTTTAGTAGGTAAGCATAAGGCAGCGGACTCTCCCGAAATTATAATAAACATCTCCCAGTCCTCTACAACTCAACTACTAGTAACATCACTATGAGCCCGTTAAAGTTCTAGAAACATAAGCTTCAGCTTAGCTCAAATTGTTCGCAGTCCTTGAGGTGAAGGCTAATTAGCTTTTATGGAGGTCTCTGGGCTTTAAAACTAACAATAAAGGAGACGCATTAAACAGGGAGGCTTCGTGCTGCAAGTGCTGTTTTACACCTTTCCTGCTTGTCGAGGAGCGCAGGGGAGACGTTCTCTACAGGGCAGATGTTTTGTCAGGGTTAGTACTCTTCACTTTACCCGGCAATGGGTGCGTAAAGCTCTGCTATTTGGTCGGAATGACGAGGTCGTCGATTAGTTTCAAGTTGGTCACTTTATTTATAATTTCGACAAGGCACAACTGGACATCCACCATGCTATTAACACTCCTGCACATGCTACTGCAACCTCTCCTTACTTGCCCACTCACTCACTCACATCACTCACCCCACATGCTGCCATCTTAAAGGAGCACACACACACACACATACGCTACTCTAACAACAGCTGCTTTAAAACACGCCTCGCCAAATGTGGCGTTTAGTATCACCACCGTTGTTTCAAACTTAGGTAAACACTTAAATAATAAGCATTCAGATCTGCACAATGAGTTATAAAGAGTGACAGGTAAACATTTAGTTGTTACACCTGTCATGCTGTTCGGCCCCCATGCAGACCACAGTCGTGGAGCACAAGGGTGGAGGTTTTTGTCGAGGGTAACACCATTCACTTCGCTTTCCGGTCAGGAATCGAGGCCGCCAATTTGTGACAATCTGGTTGTTCATCCCTTTACTGCGCAGTGCACACGTTCCCTCTCCCCTCTCTTTACTCGCTCACTCACTCACTGACGTCATTCAGCCAACACGTTGACATTCTTGCAAACACACACGCTACTCTCATGAGTTAACTAGCTCCTCTGTTGTGTACATGTAGATACGCAGACGCGCACACAGCAGCTTGGCTTGACGCCAAATACTAGTGGAGTTAAGATCGGCCATCGAACGTCAACTAATGCAGGTGAAATTATCTTTTTTTATCTTTAATAAATGTGTTTTACCTGCTACATGGCTTATCTGTGTACATGCATACATTGTTTTGTTTTTAGTACTTAATTATTAATTGTATATTTCCTAAAGCACTGACCAGGAGTGGAAACCATAAATCATAAATAATGTAATAAAATGTCAGTAAAACTTTTTTCTATTCTTACCTAATTCTTGGTAATGGTAAGGATTTCCCTGTAATATGGAACATTTTAAATTGTTCTTTGTGTGCAACAAGAAAAGCCCAATGTGTTTAATGCCTTTCATTTTATATTTTAACCTTGTAAAATTGTTCTTTGACTGTGAGTGTTTAATGTATTGTAAGATTTTCTGTTAAAATAAAGCCAATATTACATTTTTTTATAGTTCCCTTTATTTGGAAAAGTATCGATATACATTTTGGTACCGGTACTATATTATTGGTAACGGAACAACCCTGCTCACTATAGTTCAAGATTTAGGGTAGTTTGAAAAATGCACTGCACATCGTATTGGCAGCTTCAGTTTCGATGGAAAAGGTTTAAAAAATTAATTGGAGTCGTCCTGTGGGCTGGGTGGAAAAGCATATGGCCCACAGGCCGTAATTTGCCCAGGTCTGCTCAACACTGACTTGCAGCCTGAAATTGCAGTCTGAAACCTAACTGTTGATACAAATATAGTGTTTTACCTCAGCTGCAGTGCAGGTGAAAGTAGTGATGAGGTCTTCTTTGTCAGAGAGAATATGAAATGAAGGTGGAAGTTGGTTTACACTTAGGAGGTACTGGGATAGTGCTCTGCAAAGGGCTAAAACCCGGGTGTAGAAACCTGGCTCATCTGAAACATAGCAAAGCATGAAAAATTGAAGGAAAAAAGAAAGACTGACTTTCCAAGATATGAAACATCTTTACAAAAAAAAAAATGATGAGCTCACTTTAAGTAATTTCAAGTTCAAAATGATCACTCCAGAATCAGTTTAAATGCAATGCACAAATGCTAGTCTGTAATTCCTTACCATACACATCACCAAGTTGGGTCCAGTAAGACTGTGGATGAGGAGGTGGCAAAAAGGACTGGTGCGGTGAAGGAAGTGACTTTGTAACGCCAGCAAGTTGCTCTGAGGTCACCTGCCACGCCGTCTCCAACAAGAGTGACCCCTGACCCCGTGTTAATCGCTGTACTCCCATGCTAAGGCACGGACATAGCAGACTGAGGTTGAATGTCTGTCAGTGCACAGAGAACCGGTTTATTTTGGTCAACTTATACAAGCAGGCTATACAAAAAAGGTAGCACATCAAGTTCATTAGCATGCACACTTACCTCGCATCTCATGATGCTTAAAACATCAGTGGGAGGCAGCTTGGTAAGGAGTTCTGTTGTCTCCAACAGAGACACATCTCCACGGAGACAACACTGACACTTCACAAGAGTCACATACCACTCCTACAAAAAAATGAAGCTTTAAATTTCAAAAATATTTTTTTTAATGGAAAAAAAGACCAATTCAGATTCCTCACCTTATCGGCAATGACCAGTTCAGGGGCAGGAGGTGGATCCCCATCTAAGGGGTGTGATGTCACAGGAGGGACTGGGCTACTGGTTTCAGCAACAGTGGCTCGGAACCTGTCCAGCAGGGAGTAGAACCTCTGATGCCTGTGATGAGAAAAAAAATTATGGTTATGAGGTATTTTTTTCCCAGATCCACTAACACTAATTATTTAAACTGAATAGAAATGACTCATCAATGCTTTTAATTCAATGTTGCATTTGAATTAGAAGTGTTCTGGAAACCCTTTTAAAGCTCAACTCAAAAAGACAGTAATGCCATGGAGCATTACCTTGGAGCTAAGTTACTGCTTTGAAGGTACTCCTGGATTCTGTCCAGTTCTTCCACAGGCAGCTGGGCTATACTGTTCTGGAAGGTAGATAAATTAAAGATTATTGCAAACTATAACCTCAAAAGTAGTTCAACTCAGTTTGCTGTTTTTCTTCATAAATTAGGGAATGTGTAAAAACCTGTAACGTCTCAGCCAACAGCATCTCTACCCTGCGACACGCCAGCGTGTCTACCATACGGGCCAGAACCCTGAAGGGTGTGCTGAGCATCTTGTCCACATACAGCATCAGCAGGGAGCCAGACTGACTGAGGTGGATTCCTTCTAAGCACTGCAATGTCTTCTTCAACATGGTAGGCTACTCAGAAGAGATGGGGAACGCATTTAAATACAAGGTGTATATACATTTATACATACATATACAGTGTATATATATATATATATATATATATACATATACACACACACGAAAGAATTACGGCCGCCACAAATAAAAATAAAAAATAAAAAAATAAATATATTTTTTCGGCTTTTGACTCGCTATGTATATATACACACATAGATATATATTCAAAAATGTACACGCAAACACACATAAACATACATATACACACACACACAAATACACACGTGTAAATATATACACATGTAAATATATATATACATACACACACACATATGTATATATATACACACACACATACATATATACATACACACACGTGTATATATATATATATATATATATATATATATATATATATATATATATATATATATATATATATATATATATATATATCTGTATATACACACACACACACATACATAATGATTGAAAAAAACGTGATAAAAGTACTTACAGTGGTCAGGTTGTCACAGCGAGACTGAATGGCTTGGATAAAGAGGCCGCTGGCAGCTGAATTTCGGTGCACAGCACTGATGAAATCCTGTACGGGCGGCTCATGAGAAAGGCTGATGAGATCACTCACATGGTTGACTATCAGCCAGGTAAGATGTTCTGAGTCATGGAGGTTCTGACACTAAAAAAATACAGGTGTAATGTAAATATAATGCAGAAAACAGCAGGGATTTAGCACTTGTGCAATAATATTGACTTAGTACTGTATATTAATTTCTGTTGTAGTCCAACAATCTTACCACATAATCACAGAAGAGGATCAGGGCTCCCCTGCGGACAATCTCTCTGTTAACCATGGTTAATTGGGACTCAGGCTTGTTGTCCTCGCTTTCTCCGGAAGAGTGAGGGCTCAGCAGTTTTGTGCACGATAGGCTTTGTCTTCTAAAAAAAAAGGCGAGGAATGGGTAATTCACAGCAGGTTCACAGTGAATTGGCCGTGCTATTCAGATTCAGATTGATCTCAATCAACCACACAAAGGCTGTCATGTCTGCCTACCATAGTCACAACGAAACTTTGCTCATCTGCTAGTCAAGCTTAAATTGAGATGAAATCATAATGGTCATTATTTGCACAACTGGCCATGATGCAAGTACATTTAAATTACGGACACTGTAAGACAGACAAAAAGTAAGCAAAACATGAAAGTAAAACAAATGTGTTTACAAATACAAATTCAATTTATGTTGCTTTTTGTGAGTTTTGTTTAATTCTGTGGCAGACTCGATGTGTTAATAAGTAGTATAATTCTCATGCCATTTAATGTAGTTGTACTACGTGGTAAAAGCAAGCTACAGTCACAGATCATCGGGAGTTTAAAAAAGAGCCAGGGCCAAAACAATTTCTTGGTGCTAAATGAAACACCTCTCTTATCTTAATTGTTTGCCAGTATCTCTGGCATTCTGCCCAAATATATCATCTTACTTTGGCGTCTGGTGAACCTCAGCCCACCAGGAGTAGTTTGTGTAGTTGATTAGGAGTAGGACTTGGCACCAGAGCAGCACAAGGGAAGGATGGGTGGTGATCAGGCCCTGCACCATGCAGTTTAGAGACTCCAAATGGTAGTAAAGCCCAGCCTCAGAGTCACTCGGGCCATTAGCACTCTCAGCCATCAAAAGGCGGCTGGCTGCAGCTGTGATTCTACGGAACATTCCTGGATTGAAGAACAAATGGGTAAACAACGGCCTCATATATTAACACTGTCAAAATGAAAGGCTGCTTGTTATATCTAAAATTTGATGAACACCCACCACTTTTGAAGATGTGGATAAGACACATGAGCAATGTGCCCAACTGCTGGCAATAAAAAGTGTGTTGCTCCTCAGTAATGTCCACTTTAACATGTCTGGAGGAAATTTCTTCCAGCAACACTCCAACTATTTGGAGCAAAAATCTAAAAGTGGCCCCAAAAACATAAAAATCTAATTATACGACCATATTTCAGGAGGACCCAAATATAAGGCATACTTATACTTTTGATCAGTGAAACACTAACCTGGCAAAAGTTTCTTCTGGCACGGCTTTTTGTGCATTACCATTAGGTTCCGGATTGGCAAATGAATCAGAAGCAGGGGGCCCATTTGGGGAGGGGCTGTGCTGATGGAGGCGGTGGATAGTGTTGCAGGAAAGGAGATGCGGGGAAAGGGCCAGCTCGTGCACTCGTGATAATACAATGTCTTCAGTTGACTGAGAGACTAGTACCCTGAGCACTGCCAAGATACCGGACACCCACAGTTGGACTGTTGTCACAGACGCCTAAAGTAATGGGACATGGATTATAGTTCATCAACTTAAAAAATAAAAAATAAATAAAATGAATGCTAAATTGTGTAAGTGGTGATGTCTCACCATAGTAGCCGGGGTGATGAACATACTTTTGAGCAACATATCCACAGGCCTAAGAGAGGAGGGCGCTACGGTCTCAAAAAGTGTGTTTAACACCCCCAAAGCCTCAGGGGAGTCCAGATGCATCTGTCCGGATACACCAAATTAAACATTTTGCCAATTTCATTGCAGCATGGACATCTCCACAGCATTGTAAAAGTCTAATGATAAACTACAACAGACAATTTTATTACCAAATTCAATGCTCAGAGTAAATACATTAAATTACAGAACGTATCAATAAATATGTTAAATTATAGATTGTATGGAACCATCGCACAGGAAAACCAACGTCTTTACAGGCCCTGTCGGCAGGATCCAGCCTCACTATGTGTGGAGTCCATGGTGGCAACACACTACTTAGTGCTGTACCCGTATGGAGACAGCCACAAAAAAGCCAAACAAACCACTGTCATGCATACACAAAGTGCTAACTTTCTGAATACAAATAAAGGATAATGCAACAAATGGAAGGTATTAGTTTTTTTGTTTTGTTTTCAAATAACATGTGTTACCTGCTGTTTGGCAATCATGGGAAGAATCACATCTGCAATTTGTCGGGACAATCTCTTCCACTTGTCCTCATTTTCTTTGTGACACTGCTGTAGAACAAGGATGAACATCTCCAAAACCTGCATCACACATGAAAAAAATGTAGGCGCGAAAGAAAGACTTGTCTTGATAATGTGAAAATCGCTGCAATCACTTGACAGTGTACCTGGTGGTACTGAACAAGTCTGAGCAACATGGAAACCACCACTTCTTTCTGTGTATCCAGCTCTTTTCCTGCATCTGCCTTGTTTGAGCCCCTCAGGACAAACAGGTCATGTACTATTGGCTGCAAGGCAGGGATTGCTGCAGAAATAAGAAGAAGTTGTGTTAGAAGTACTGTATTAACAAATATTTTTAGGAGTGATTTCTTTCGTGCTCTTATCACCATGTGTGACTGCTTTCCTTCCGCTTGCCATGATGCCATCACACAGTTGGATGATTTTGGGGATACTGATTATCTGCTTGGAATGGTAGCGTTCGTAGGACAACAGTACGAGGAAGAAGAAGATATTTGGTATGATAGCCTCCGAATCTCTGAAAGAAAACACACAATGTATTTTGTAAAACAGCCCGGATATGTGGAAGTATTGTCTAAAAATGTAACAATTACTTTAAATAGTCAATGGATATTTGAGGAAACATACCTAAACTGTCCCACTTCGATATATTCAAACTGTTTCAGGACAAACCCTATGAAGACCTGCAACAAAAACAAATGAAGTGGTAAGGAAAAATAAACAATTGCCGATCATAGAATTCAGCATATCCATTGAACCTGATCAGAGTCCAACAGGCAGTAGTTAACTCGGAGCTGCACAAGCTGGGCAAGAAGGTCCAAAACTTGTCTTTGCAGAGTCACAGATGTGCTGGTGGTGTACTGCTTTAAGGCTTTAATCACCAGTGGTTCGAAAAGACGGATGTGATTGTGAATGGCATTCTGTGTAAACATTGAAATTATTTGATAACACATATTTGGTAATCTGACATCAGTTAACACAGAGGAAATGGGAAATATATTACCTTGTCTCCTCTTTGGCGTGTTGCATTTGCGATGTTGGACCTCAGCTGGTTAGACGCCTTCTGCATCACATCAAACCATCTGGAAATAGATGACGCAGTACCAAATAATTTGACACATCACAATGCATTTTCGATGGCACACTTAATAAAATATATTTTCTTGCATCTGGTCCGTGCATTTAGACCCACCCAGAAGTATCCTGCTCTTGCTCAGCTTGCACCATGTTACGCAGACTGGCATCAGCCAGAGCCTGTGTGAAGTGTGTGTATGGTGCCATGAAGCAGTAGTGGTACAGGCCTGGTCTGAGGCTGGATGAACCAAGACGAAGTACCTTGCCCTGGGCACGGCACGGTCCACTCAGAACACCCTCATACTGGGATGCCAAGTTGGTGCCAAATAGGGTCTTCAACAACTGAAAAATAAATTATTTTACAAATAATTTAATTTTCAAACTCATCCTCTCACTGAATGCCATTTTTTTTAAATCAAAGTGTATGGAACCATCGCACAGGGAAGCCAACACCTTTACAGGCCCTGTCGGCAGGATCCAACCTTACTCTGTGTGGAGTCCCTGGTGGCAACACACTGCTCAGTGTTGTAACCGTATGGAAACTGCCACACACTATCCAAGACTAAGCAATGTCATATCTAGGCCATGTACTAACCTGCTGAACACAAATGGTAGCCATGGTAGGTTCTCGGGAGAAACAAGACTTGAGGTACCCCAAAATTTCCTCTACACACTACGTAGGAAGAAAAATGTGACAATTTTGAAAATGCATTCTAATGAAGGGCCTTGTTTTGTAGAACGGGTGAGCTACCCCCCGAGAAATTATTTGACACTGTCCATTAGAGAGATACTCACTTTGTTGATGTCATGAAGTGTGGCCAGCTCCAGCAGCTGAGACAGAACATCCAAAGCAGCACGCAGAAAACCCCCAAACTTCTCCTGGCTACTGTGAAGGTCCAACGTCACCTAACAAAAACAAGTTAAATTTGCTGGATGGCAACGCCTCAAAAATAATAATAAAATAAAAATAAATATTTAAGAACATTAACACTAGCGAGCAAATGTTATCAACAGTGGTTAACAAGAACAGATTGAACAATTAAATGTCTATGTCTCACAATTTACTAATTTAAAATAAATTGCAGTTTGGCTCAAACAGAGTCATTGGTGATAATGGCTGTCATTCACGCCATACACGTACACTCCCAGAGTGCGTGAACATACACAGAAGCAATCCCACAGAATCGATCAATATTTTGAAGTCATGCTGTGTAGATGAGCTACAACATTAGCAAATCTTAGTAGCTAAACTTTGCCAAATCACTTACAGTGGCTGACAACAAATGTAACTCATGCGCATGCATGTGTGTTACATTGGCCATAGTTTACATGGTCCAAACTGGAAGAGGGAGGGAGAAAATGCTCAACACAGCCAAAAATAGCAGCAACTCTGCAGCTGCCTATCCATAGCATACAACAACTTAAAATACGTTTCTGGTTAACCAGAAAGTAGCTTTATCAAAATCACCTTGTAATTGGCATGAGTTGCTTTCAGAACATCATAGAGCTTGAGGTAAGGTGGCAAGTGATAGAAGCTGCCAAGATTGTTAGACTTGTTTACAGCTGTCCCACTTGTACTGTCGATAGCTCTGCCTGCCCCCAAAAAAGCATGAAAACTTGTAAAATATTTACAAAAAACAAAGAGGTCTGATGGGTGCTGTGGTTTGTGTGTTACATACCCGCGTTAACCTCATTGCTTTTCTTTGGGCTCAAAGGCAAAGCATTGGGATCGGAGGCCTCCTTCTCTTTGCCCTTCCTGCGGATCGGACTCAGGGAGGCAGTGTTGCTCAGGGAGGGCAGTGTGGCCTGCAGGAAGAGTTATTATGAATTACACATTCTGTTCATTGTTACAAAAATGATGTTATATGTAATGGGAGAATCCAACCTTAACTGCTGGTCCAGGCGGAGTGTCATCTAGAACATGTGTGCAGATGTTGAGCACCTTCAGCAGGTGAGAAAAAAGCTGGTCCACCAATGCCACCAGGGAGCGCTCTGACAACGCTGCCCAGGGTTCCTCAATCTTATTTGATCCTCCACTGTTGCCACCATTTCCTTCTTCCTCACCACCCCAGGGGTTGCGCATGCATTTAGGAGCCACTGCTTAAAAGGCAAAAATGAAAAAAATAACATTGGCAATTTGTTCTGATCAATTTGTACCTCTTTAAAGTGTACTTTCAAAGCTACATCAATTATTAGCTGTTGGTCATTTGTATGTATCGGTCACCAGTGAGCAGGTTTCCAGCTAGCATCAAGGCATCCTGATGTGCAGAAAGATCCAGTGGAAACCAGGCAGATGACAGTAAGGAGAGTACCATGTTGGTCACTCCCAATGTTAAAGTCCTTCTTTCCACATCAGGTGCAGAGGAGTTGGAGATTGAGGAGGATGGAGCACTGCTAGACTGGGGAAGACTGAATAAGAGGGAAAAAAAGAAAAATCAGACATATATACATACACAGGGAAATAAAATGTCGGTAACTGTGTGCACAGACCTGAGGGCCCTGCCACGGCTGCGGTTGAGATTGGCTCGAGATGAAACGCTATTAAGGGAGTTAATGTAGCCGCAGTGCCAGCCTGTGCTCCATGTGCACACTGGAAAATGTGAAGCCAGGAGACAGAGCGCTTCACAGCAGCCAAACTTAACAGAAAAAAATTACACAAATTTACATAATATATTTAGTTTTCAATTGCAAGATGATCCAACGCAAAATCAATGTGAGAGCTCACAGTCAGGGCTCTGGAGATAGAGGACGTGAACACGTGGGAGATAGCAGTGACAACCCGAGACAAGTTGTTTTCCAGAGTGACGTCAGAAACGGTGTTGGACAGGTTAAAGCCCCGATAAGTCCTAGCACACAAAAAAAAAGACTTTAGAACAGGGGTGTCCAAAGTGCGGCCCGGGGGCCATTTGCAGCCCGCTGCTAATCGTTTACCGGCCCGCCACACATTCTGCAAAAATTTAAAATTAATAGTATTGCAAAAATAAAAAAAAAACATTAAAAAAAAGTGGAATGAGGTGAAATCTAATGAGGAAAAAGTGGCAATGTTGAACTTGACACAAAGCTGCCATGCAGGCAGTTTTTTTTCCCTTTTGTCTTTATTTTCTTTTTTTTCCATTGCTCAAAAAAAAAAAAGGACAAAAATATCTGTGCTATAATGAATTATTACATAAAAATTATCACTTTAAAATGTTTTATGTGGAAAAAATATTGCATATGTTGTGTGGTTGCCATATAAAAACATCAAAGTTTTGACAAAAGAGCATAAAACAAACAAAATAATAGTTCAAACTTAAAATCGACAGATATATCGGAAGTTGATCTTGAAATTTAAGTGTTAAAAAGAAAAAGAAAAAATAATAAAAATGTATCACTTTATGAGTGGGGAACCTTTCGGATCTCAAATATATTTAGTAGGATTTTATTTAACTTTTCATTGTGAAAAGTAAAAAATATTAAATAATTAAAATCAATGGTGTCCTGCATTATTGCTCTTTGAGGGCTTTAATTGCTAAATAAAGGAACTCTCCTGAAGGAATCAATAAATACTATCTATATAAATACAGCATATTTCAGTTTTACTATGAAAAAAAAGTTGTCTTTGACAGAAAAGGCATAAAACCTTATTTGTTTTACTTTATATCAACCTCAAGTTGACAAAGATTTACTGTAAGCATTAAATTTAAAAAAATAATAATAATTTGACTTATTTTTAACATTTTAGTGACTGAAACCCTCTATGCTCCCCAGGAGCCCTAAGGATTAAAAAAAAAAATCCATATATTTTGTTATGGTTTGAAAATGAAAAATATCAAAATGGCCCCCACATGCTTAAATGTTTCCGTGTGCGGCCCTCTGTGGAAAAAGTTTGGACACCCCAGCTTTAGAATAAGCGTAATTTAGCACATTTTCTAACATTGTGCAATTTCAAATACTTCATTCAAGTCAGGGGAAAGCTACATTTGTTATCAAATCAAACATTTGCTCTGAGTTTAAATTATTGTAATATCTTTAACTTGATGGATCCATGTAGTAGATATATAGTTACCTTGTGATTGTGCTCACTGTAAATTGGGAGGGGGGTTGCGCCTCATGCATCAGCAGCTGCAGGTAAACTGAACTCTGGTCTCGGGCAATAGCAACAACAGGGTCTGTTTGGCCCTGGTCACAGTCGTAAAACAATCTAGAAACCAGTCTGTGAGTGTCAAAAAAGGAAGGGAAACAAATCATTATTAACCTCCATGTGGCAATTAAATTAAATTACATTAAATCATAGTCCACACATTTCAGACATTCTGTTTGTGTTTAGGTTACATCTGCATAGTGAATGAAGGTGGGAAAAAGTGTGGATTGACCAATTAGACATTGGACAAATTAGTTGATAAAAAAGTGTACCTGCTAGCAGCAGAAGCTGCCACATGTCTGACTCTGGGGTCTTCATCTCCCAGCAGGCAAATGACTACATCATTTAAAACCCTTTCCTGCAGCCGAAGACGCTATAATGAAAGAAAATTAATGAAATCAATTTAAAATCAAAATAAACACTGCATAGTAGGGGTGTCTTAGAACAGTCTACAACTCGAATCAGAGTCTGATTTATTTTCATCCAAAGGGCACGTCTCCACAAACTGTTTGCAGATGCTACTCTGACAGAGGGTTAAAAATGTGACTGTGGAGCAACATTTACACCATAGAATATGGTGTCGCGGGGAGCCTGGAGGCTATCCCAGCTGCACTAAGGCAGAGGGCAGGGTACACTCTGGACAAGTCACCATCTCATCACAGGGCCAACACAGATAGACAGACAACACTCACATTCACATTCACACACTTGGGCTAATTTACTGTTGCCAATCAACCTATCCCCAGGTGTATGTCTTCACAATACTTCCTTATTGCCCGCCAGTTCGCCAGATGGTGCGTTTACCAGCATCCGAATTTTAAACATACTCTAGCATTTTGTTATGTTATTATTCCTTCATCATAGAAGTGAATGTGTGGTTGGTGGAAGATCATTTTGAGTTTAGTGTTGAGTTTTTTTCCTAAATAAAGCAGTGGCCAGTAGTGTTCAAAACAAAATGTACAGTAATGTAAATGTTCCTAGGCAACAGAGGTTGCTGGGGTAATGTTTAAATGTGACACAAAACATTGGGCTAAATCTGGGATCTAGGGTACTAAATTTCATACCATCTCATGTCTGTCATGTGTGCTGCTAAGACAATTAAATTAGTTTAATCCTTGAAGTATGACCAGTGTGTTTAATGAAATTTAAATAAAGTTAAAGTGAGCAAGTTTACAGCTGTAACCATCCATTCTTTGAAATTAACTGTAATGGACGAGAGCAAAACACATAAGACCCTGACATAACTCATCCCTTCCTCTCCCTCTTTCCTCACTGTCTCCTGCTACCAATAATTTTTCCAGCAAAGTAGTGGATTGTATTGTTATTTTCTCTAATCATATTTTATGCTTAGTTATTACGTTTCTGTTTGACGTTTTTTTTTTTACATTTATTTAATTAACTTTGAAAGGGTCATATAATCATAGCGTTCCTCATTATCATTTTTCTCCCTTCCTGTGGCTGTATGTACATCCATGTGACATGACTGACACCTAGTGACGAGTCAGTGGACCACATACCACAATCTGTTACCTTGCAAACGCCACCATAGATTTGACTGATCATCAACTATGGGTAAAATCTAACGAATCAGGATCGACTACAAAAATCATTAGTCCAAGACAGCCCTACTGCAAAAGGGGTATAAAAATTGAGAAAATACCTTAGTGTAGTGATGTTCGCCTTTGTGCAGGGTGTCAGTCTTTCGCTCCAGGAAATGAACTAACCTGGGGAAAAAAAAAACCTTCATTATAAATACATTTGATCTTTGAGATATAAAGCATAAGCACACTATTTTGGATAAACCGAGAAAATATAATTCATAACGCTTACCGAAAGTCCATCTCTGCCAGGGTCTCTAACAGTTCAGTGCGGACAAGCCAATATGAAGAGTTTCTCAGAGCCAGGAGGTCGATCACCAACTGCAGGCCCATCTCACTAAGTGTACTGCTGCAAATAGTCATGATGCAGTGCTGCAACACACACATTGCGCTTACTAAGAGCTACACCATTACACACAGACAAAAGACAAACACACACTTACCCTGACTGCAGAGCAAGCCATCTTGCAGGTAACTGAAGACTCGTCTTTTAGGGCTTTTCGCAGCAAAGGTAACAGGTGCACCAGGGACACAGGGTTGCCTAAAAAGGGTTAAAGTTGTAATGACTGACTCTGAAATTATTGTTTGTTGCCGTTGTATTTATGCATCAAGACATGACATTGAAAACACACTGACCTGTTGCGCTCTGCACACTGGCCAGCCAGCTGTGAATGTTGTAGCGTGTTTTAGTGAGCGCAGCCTGAATAATGACTGCACAGAGGATGGCCGTGGCCCCTCTGACCTGTGGGTCCCCATGGTCAATGAGATCCAGCACATCACTGACATACTGTTGCTCTGAAAGGACACATCAAATTGAAACATAACAGGGTCAAAGGCAGGGCTCCTAAATTAAATACCACCCAATAGGATAGAAACCTCGGTAGTAAAAAAAAATCAATAGATGGGTAGAGCAAAACATAAATTAATAAAAGTTATCAAAATGACAAGTGCAAAACGCACACCAATTTGTGAGCCAAACTAAATATTATACCTGCAACATGTAAGGCAAATACCCAAAAAACAAATAAGAGTATTTCAATTAGCTTTAAGGTCTTCCGGCAGAATAGCAATATGCAATGCAAGGTTAGATTGCTCTTCTACTCCTAACTCCACAGACAAATAGATACATCTGGCACCAAAAAGTTACAAACTGGAAGCTTAAGAAACAAAACAGGTGTTTTACTGTTGGCTTGACTCCACTAATCCCCATGATTGTGTGGGAATGTGTTTTCTAATGAGGAACACTTAACCCTTAAGTCCAGAGTGTTTAGTTTAGGTTTTGAGTGTTAAAGTGTTTAAGTTAAAGATAGATAAATACATAGTACTTTATTGATTCCTTCAGGAGCGTTCCTTCAGGAAAATTTAAGAGTTAGAGTGTTACATTTCACCAATGATTTGGTGGTGTGACTAAATACAGCATCTGAAAAGCTTTTTGGTTATGTCTTACTCATATTAAATATGTTTTTTACCTTCCTTTGGAATGCCGTCCAGCGGCTCCAGGTAGAGGGAGTTAAAGAAAGACTCAGGAAGCAGTGCCCCAGCTGCACCAATACAACTGACTGCCAAAGCCTTCACACTCACGCGTACTTCCTTGTCAGGGATCAGACCTGGTGATACACAAACTTAACTTATCAGTGTTAGACAAAGCAACATGTTGAAGATATACATGAATAAATACTGCCATAGTATCTGATAATCTACGTGGATTTTTGGATAAATCTGTTCAGTTTTTTTCACAGGTTGTTTGCCAGCAAGTGCACTTTAACATGAAGAAACAGCTGGTAAGTAGATTGTCGATCATTGTGACCCACCCTTTAACAAGTTCAAACTTTCAGCATAATACAAGTAAGGCAACAAGAGAAATATCCCACACTTCTCTTTTGTAAAGTAAACATTCCCTTCCCCTTTTTTTTATCTTTTCGTAGGTGTAGATTACTCCTGTGCGTGGGCACGCACCATGGAAATGCGTGCATGAACGGACACGAGAAATTAAACCCCATCAAAGCAAACATTTAATTTGGTCTGCGCGGAAGTGTTTTGCAAAGTTTAACTTCTAATTTAAAAAAAATATAGACACGTATGTATTAAATCTGTTCTGTAAAACAGCTAATGGTAACATAAGCTAGCCGGTGGTGGCGTTACATTTTTTAGGTTTGAAAAATGTAACTGAGCAAGTTGCAAAAAGCTCCTTTAGCCCTTAACAAAACTTCAAGTACACCACTCAGACTTTTGATAGATTTCAGCTAATCTGGGGCAATGTACCTCGCTTCAAGTAGACCGCTTAGACTTCTGATGATTTCAGTTTACGTGGGAACTCGCTGAAATTCACCTAAATCATACTGACCATTCTTTTGTCCTGTCAACAAGAAAGAGGCAGCAAGAAGCCGCACACAATGCACAAGTGGCTCCGCTCCCTGGTCAGTATAGTGTCCAATTGGACCCTTAATATTTGATGGCTAAGAAAACAAAGAAAAGTATTCAAATTAAGACATTGTATTTTCACTACTATTTGCATTCTTAAATGCTGACTTGTAGTAATTAACCTTGCTGTCAGGTTCAGGGTCTGCGGGTTCTTCCCTTGGTATGAAGCGGTCCACGCTGCTGTCTGAACCCTGTCGGTTGTGACCTCGAACGTCAAAGAGATGAGGTTTGCTCAAAGCTGCACACAAACATGCGCAGTCACTGACCAACTTTCCAGTACAAATACGGTTGTGCATTTTCTTGTGTGTGAGCAAACATACCGAGCGCTGACTGCAGGAAAGTTTCTGAAGCTTCATCTCTAGAAGAAGGTGCTGTTCCGTCATCTTCCTCATCCTGGAGAGTTCCAATCTGCATGCCTGAGTACTGGCTCTCACTGCCATCCAGCACCTTATGTGACACACACAGGGAATCTTCAATGAACTACACCATGCATTTCAACCACATTAGGATGATGGATAAATGTTTTATATAGTTAACTTGAGTACATAGCGCCTCCAATATAAACTATTCTAAATATGTTACCCCCCATAGGGAAGCACTATTCTGTATCTATGTTTTCGAAAACGGAATAGGGATGACAGAGCTTCTGGAAAAAAGTCCACTTGCAAGTATTGTAGCACAATAATAGATTAATTCTTTACAAAATATTACCACAACATTAAACTCCCCATGTAAAACAGTATACACCTCTGTTTTGAGTCAAATGTTGAAAAAAGGGATTCATGCTTTGGCTCAGCACAAAAAAAAGTAACTTTCATACAGGGAAAAAGCATAACCTTGAGACCTCTGTTCAACCATGACTAACACAACCTTCCGGAAGAAGGAATGGAAAATTGAAATGTAAACCTTTTGGGATTTGTTTACAATTTACATGAACTAATTGATGAGCAATGCTTATTTACAACAAATGGAAGGTACAGTGGGGGAAATGAGTACAGTATTAGATCACTGGCTGATTTTGTAAGTTCACCCCATTACAAACATTTGAACAGTCCAGAGTGTAATGGAGAGACAGAATGTCAAAAAAAATTCTGTTAAAAACCCCCACATTAAATAAAATGTATGAATTATTTTGTATTGTATTGCAAAATGAAGTACTTAGTACTTGTTGGAGAAAACCTTGTTGGCAAGCACAGAGGGCAGACGTATATTTTAGTTGATCACCTAGAGGTTTTGTTCAGAGAAAAACCCCTTAGAAAATATTGGCACCTCCAAGTTTGACAATAGGGATGAGGTTTTTGGGCTCATATTCAACTATTCACTGCCTCCAAACAATTTGAGTTCAATTGAGCCCAATTTTGGTCTTATTTCACCATATATCTTCCTCCTTCAATAAGCCTTGTCTGAGTCATTCAGGTGTTGATTGTCAAACTTCAGACTGCACATGTGTCTTCTTGAACACTGCAAAATCTCAAGCCATTACAGCTAAGTGTGGTACTAACACTTTTCCTGGTGACTTGGCTCCCAACTCTCTTGACAGCCCTCTCTTTTAATTCTGGGCGTCAAAATTCTGGGAAGTCAGTACGCTATCTATTTTATAACTTATACAGATATTATAACATCTTCATAAGCACTCTACACAGCTTTCACACACATTTAAACACTTCTTATGTTGACTTCATACACTCAATTTAAAATCTGCTATGCAAAGATGTTCAGGCTGCAACGATTATTCCATTGAATTGATTAATTCGATTAAAAAATATATCCGATTTGTATTCTGCTTCTTTGATTAGTTGTTTAATGAGAGTAACTAATAAAAATGTATCATATCTGGACTAAATGGACTGCCCAAAACTTTGAATTAGGAAGCAATCAGCGGAGGTTTTGTTTGTTTGTTTTTTAATTAATGCACACGACTTAAAAGTGTAATTTCAATGTTGATGTGTATTTATTAGAAAAAAAGAATGATGGTTATGGCAGGCCAAAAAAAACATCTTCATTTCAACTATTTTCCATAAAATACTCATTTTGGCTGCAAAGTGTGTTTTATCCAATTACTCGATTAATTGAACAAACTAATACATATTACATATACTATTGTTTTAGATATAGATTAATCAATAGATTATACTGGATTACTAAAATAATCGATAGCTGCAGCTGTAACTGGCACAGTGGTAAGTGAACTCTGAAGTGGCAAGGGAACGCTGTACTTTCTTAAAGGAATAGGACTAATTTGTGTGTTTTATGAGCACATAACCAGTCCGTGGGGGTCAGGATGTTTGCCAATTGGTAGAGGATCAAATACTTATTTTACTTAATCAAATACAAATTAATGTATATTATTCATTCAATGTTATTTTTTGCAGAATGTTATTTGATATGCTGTACCTTTCTGTTACAGTAAAACTACCATAAAATTCTGGACTGTTTATATCTTTGTAAGGGGTTAACTTACAAAATCATCAGTGGATCAAAAAACTGTATGCTCACTTAATTAGTCCTCTATTTGAACAAAAGCCTCTTGGGGCATCTTGGCAATTCATGGGCGCACACATTTGGAGGGTATAGGTCATCATGCTGGAAAGTAAACTCAAGATTAGGCCCTATCAAGATGGCAGGGGTTGTTGCTTTTCTAACAAAGGCTTGAAAAGCATGTTATTGTTAAAATACAAGGAAAATCAACAATAACAAGTGAATTGGGAGAGAATAAAAAGAAGAAAGCATGATGGTTAAAGTTAAAGCTCCTCCAACTCGGCATACAATGTCCAATGGTCTGACCTTGTCACTTGTGCTAGAGGAGGAGGTTGCAGAGAAGGAAGAAGAGGAGGAGAAAGAGAGAGACGAAGATGAAGAAGAAGCAATGCAGATAGAAGAGTCGCTGACTGTAGCATCGGGACCCTCAGTGGAAGTTGGCGAGGGGGGAGATGGTGCTGTCACTTGTGGCAACGACGTGCGAAACTAAGACAGTAAGGAAAAGGAAAAAAGAAAGGGGGCTAAACCATCCAAGTAGAACAGTTAGAACATAAAGAGATGCTCGGAATTTTAACGCAATGTAGCAGGGCTGGATAGTATTAAAACATATCTGATAAAATAGTTCAGTTGAACTCAAATCAACTGACAAACAAAGAATAAATCAATTGATATAAAGCTTGGGCTGCACCAGTGGCCTTGAGCAAACTAGGATTACAGCAACAAACCTATTTTTTGACAAAGGAGAAGTTAGCTTTTAAAAACATTTGTCTCCTTAAAAAAAGAAGTAAATGAAAGGAGTCAAACACAATTAAAAACAATGGAGTTCGTTAGTCAATATTAAAAAAAATCACTTCACGTATGCACAATTACACTGACCAGCTCTGCAACATCTGAGGGAGTGACAGCAGAATCCGGTCCTTCTGTGGTAGTCTGGGAGGAGTCACTGGGTGGGAGTGAGCTGTCAATGGTGCCTGCCAGTGAGCTGCCTTCCATTAGTGGCCCTCCTTCTGGAGTAGAGTTCTCTGGAGTAATGTAGTCAGCCGTCTCTGGGGTAACATTTGCCCCACCACTTGAGCTATGACTCAGCATCTCCTCTTCATTGTCGTTCGGTGACTCAGGAGTATCTGAGGCAGATGTCCCGCCCGCCCCCCCGCCCTGGTCTGACGAGGCACTCAGATCCACCGAGTCACCGGGTTGCAGAGTATGCTGGGAGGACCGAGGCTGTTCTGTGATGATGTCCACTTGGGCCGCAGAGGAGCCATCCGCTCCCACAACAGATGCTGAAGTGTAAATAATTACATACAATTAATGTGTTGTTGCCCCCCGCCACCCCGAAAGGGAATAAGCGGTAGAAAATGGATGGATGGATAATGTGTTGTTGATATTCTACAGGTGCGTATACAAGTTACTGTACATTAAGCATCCAGGCTGAACTCACCTGTGAAAGTTCCAGTGGTGACTTCAGATTTCTCAGCATCCTCTTCCAAACCATCTTCCTCCCCAGAAAGCATTTTACCTGTAAAGAAGAACTTTAAGGTCAGCAAGATATACAAGTAAAACTGAATATGTTAAGTGGGGTTATTTGATTTGTACCAAAAAAAAACATTACAATTTTTTTAACTTTTTTCTGTAGATGTAATACTCTGTATTTATTTATGCACTACGGGTCCTATTCTCCCGTTTGCGCTTGAGTGTTTTTTTGCGCACTTGAAGTTACACACTCTTATACACTATATAAGACACGCGCGCCAAGTTGTGAATGAAGGCATGCTCACTTGGTCGATTTACTAATATGAAGCAGATTTAGTAATGACACATTTTTTTTGTGGTTGTGTAAAAATCACTGAAATCCCTGAAAAACATAGCTTTTTACATTTGAAAAGGCCAGATCCATCTTGGCAGCGCTTTTCATGTGTGTGTGTGTCGTCATGGTGATAACGTCTTCCTCTTTTGTTTTACTTGTTATTATAGCCACTTTGCTGTTATATGTGATGTTAAGAGTTATTTTTGGTACAACTGTTTGTGCAGCCATGACAAGTCATGACATGCTAAGCCAGCTGTCTGTGTTTGTGTGTTGCTGAGTGCGTGTGCTTGTGAGGGGGAGCGTGACAGATGTTTAATATTGTCAAAAAATGTATAGAATCAATGATTGCTACATTGTATACATAGTTGCTGTAAAAAAGTCATATAGTTCAATGATGGCTTAATGGTCCAGTCAAAATCTTTGTATGCATTGAACGTTCGTTTGTCCCAGGATGTCCAAATGCCCTTTTATCCTTATTTCAATTAATGTTTACAGGTGTCTCCAACTGAAGCGATCACAATAGATTTGATAGTTTTCTGGAAATGTATTTTACCATTTTATTACGTGTGGTGTAGCATCCAAACTAAAAGAGCAATACAATGTTTCCCCTTTCTGTACTGGACTTGTAAAAGCACAAAGGGGCAAAAGTACTGAAGTTGATAGGAGAATAAGCACAAGGTCAGATTTTCAGGGCAGGCTGCATTTTGGAAGAAGGCATGATGTGATAGACTTCAGGCTGAAATATACTCTCGCATCACGTAGTCTGCGCCCCCTCTGTCGGTGTCTGGATTTGTTAATAGCTCTTCGGTGGGGGGCTGGCGTGAAACTTGCAACTCTCTTCCAAAACCCTGAGGGGCACGTTAATGAGAAAAAACGGTCTATCCGATTTGAAGATAAAATATTCCCGAAATGACACATTAGGCTTGTAATCACAATTTTTGTTACCTTGCAGACCTCCTCACTGGCGAGTCACAAGACTCCCTGTATGTCCTCACCTGTGAGTTTAAAGCTGGCGATCTTGCTCTACGCCCAATGAGATAAATATTGTGAATGACTGAAAAGACAGCTCACTGTGTTCAGTTAATTCTACTGTTAAATAAACACGCTCAGGTTCTGAGACTGATACAAAAAAGGAGACGTCATTCTCCCTGTTTGAGGGGAGAGACGAACAAACGTGAGGCTCAACAATTATGATGGGCAAACATGTCTGTCACTCAAATTCCGATGACAGTGGAGAGAAAAAAAAACAGCGTATCCTGAGGTTATTTATCGTAGGGCTGCACGATTAATTGAAATCGAATCAGCATCAAGGATTAATTAGTGTGGTAAATAAAAGACCCTGCAGTTTTTTTGCATGTGTTTTTTTTGTCTTTTTCCTGTGTCAGACGGCATTTGAGTCATGTTCGCAATCAGAATTGTTGACCCTTGTTTATTCATCACTCACTTTTAACAAGACGAAAGGCCTCTTACTTTGTGCATTACTCTCAGCACCTGTGGTCATTTATTTAACAGTATACTTAACTGAACAGAGGGACCCTTCTTTTCAGTCGTTCACAATCTTTGTCTCGCCGGAGACTAGAGTGGCGGAGAATGAGGAAGTAGTGTTGTGTGTCCGGGAAAGCACGGAGACAAAAGTGTTTGCATAGGAGGAAATACATGTTGGAATACCATTTTTAGCATATAAGAGCAATAAAAGTTAAGATATAATATAATATATAAAGTACAACACGGTGTTATATTATTTTATTAAATATATACAGTGTATAAATCCATCCATCCATTTTCTACCGCTTATTCCCTTTTGGGGTCGCGGGGGACGCTGGCGTCTATCTCAGCTACAATCGGGCAGTGTATGTATATATATATATATATATATATATATATATATTTCTTTTTTTTTTTTTTAACACACTTACTATTACATTATTAATAATAATTATAAATTATATATATATAAATGTATAAATAAATAATATAATATAATTTGCAAGCATCTGAGGTTTAACTTCTTCTGGAAGCTTCAATAGATTATATTACTTTGATATGTTTTCACGTTAAAAAAATTACTGTATTTTCAAGGTGTGGCGGCTGTTATTTTGCTGTGGCGGTGCGCAGTGTTCCGTTACATTAAGGGGAAACCCTGTTAGTGCACACAGTCAAGACTGAAGTAGGAAGGAAAAAGAGAGGAGGAAATGTAGACCAATCACCTTTCTGTTTCCTGAGGAGTAGTGGACTGCAGGAAGACCCTCCCCCAGCTGGGAATGGCAGGAAACAGAAGGCACAAATAGGAAGTGAAGAGGAGAAAAGCAACAGAACCTCCAAAGACTCATAGGACAGACAATAGGTTAGTTGTAGGAACAAGAAGGAAACAAAAAAAGAAAAGGCTACCCATTTAAAGAGCAAAGTGAATTTAAGTTAGTGAATGGCTAATTACTTAAATGGATTGTTAAAATAGGGAATGTGTATAAATGCAGTCCTGATCATGAGAACATTTACCAATAAACTCTAGAATGCTGCCAGAGCGTGCACGACTCTCAGTATCTTGACGAAACACTGTAGCGTGTGGAACGGTCCCTGCAGTGATGAGCATGTGCAGAAGCTCTGGTGGGGGAGTCTTGAACATCTGCTGCAGTAGCTCCAAAGCTGCTGTCACCACATTGTGGTCCCAGTGTTGTGTGAAGTGTAAAGTCAGCTCATATACCTGCAGATGCATGAAATGGAACAGTCATTAATAACACTTTCAAGGGGAACTGCATTTTTCTTGGATTTTTTAAATTATTTACAATCGTAATGAAAGACATGACGGATGTTTTTTGGTATCTTTAATGCATCTATGTCCGATTACAATGGATTGTCCGTTTGGTGCTGTATTCTGCCTATAAAGCACTTAAAAAACATCCTAACATGTCATTTAAAAGTTATAGACCTGTAACAGCTGTTCTGGTGTAGGCTGCACATCAGCCTCCTTCCTCATAACTCCAAAGCTTCCTTTGAGGCTTGTAGTGTTAACCTGCTGCTGCAGTAGAGGCATCAGATAGCGGAGGGTTAACAGCACCCCAAGAATAAGATGGCTGTGGTGCTCTTCATCTACTGGAACCACAAGACCTACAGTGAAGAAACAAGAGGTCAGTGTGTTCAGAATTTTTGAAAGTTATTATTGCATGTGGTGGCCCTCATCTGAATTGATACAGTATTGATTCCCAGGACCTGGAAATAGATGCCAGAACTCAATATTACCAATTTTTTGTCTTTCCGTGTGTTTTCATGTGGTAATTAATGTTAAAAGAGCAGTTATGCAGACCATTGAAAGTGTCAGAATGTAGCTGCACATTTGTAAATAAAGTCAATAAAACTGAGGAGAAATGTATAATAAATAAAGTATGGTAATAAATAAAATTAATTTAAGGTTCTTATTATGAGTTCTGCAGTCCCACAATCATTCTATTTGGCAGTCATCTCTCTCACTTTTGGGCCTTTTTCAGACTTGGATTTCTCTGAGGTCGTTGCTTGCCCGGTGATTCATGCAGATAATATAGCTATTATCGTCTATTTTAATACTAATATGAAGAATCTGTTGGACCCTCAAAGTGTGGCGCTCCAGACTACAATCAACAGCTGTGGTCTCGCACAAATAATACATGAACCCATGCATCGCATCGGTAACAGCTTGGATCTAGTTTTAGTCCTATTGCCACCTCTAAAGTCATGGTACTCCCATATACCAAAGCAATGGCCAATCACTATTTCTTAAAATTGGAAGTTATGACCCATTGCCAAAGTTTTGATAATAACCAATGCTTTAGCGGTTGTAATATTATTGCTGCTACAACTACAACTCTCTATGGCCTACTGCCCTCAGTGATGGCACTGTTCACCAATCATGTAGGCTCTATGAATAGCCTTACCAACAACTTTAATGATGCTCTGCGCAAGGCCAGATAATGTAGCAGCGTTAAAACTAAAAAGGCCCCTAAGAGGTGTACGCCTGGTTCACAGAAGAAACCAGAGCTCTCAAACAATCATGCAAAGAGTTAAAATGCAAATGGCATGCTACCATATTAAAGGTTTCCCAACAAACATGGAGTGATAGTTTAATAACTTACAAACACACTCTTGCCTTAGCAAAGACTTTTTTAAATTATTCATTCTCATTAATTTCTATAAAAATTATTCTAAATATTTGTTTAAGCACAGTAACATCACTAACACAATAAGGGTCTTCTCCCAGTAGCTCCACCCACTCGACTGAAGATTATGTAAATATTTACTAAGAAAATGGAGCTCATTAGAAACTAGATTAAAACACCATGTCCTAGCTTCAACTGGGCTTCATAAACAAATACATGAATGTGGGCATTAGGGAAAATGCTCTCCAAAATAATCTCTCTCATTTTGGGGAGGTAACGCTACTGCAGGGGTCTGCAACCTATATTGTCAAAAGACATATTTTTCTGCCTCAGCCGGTAAGGTTTATTCAGGTGTACTGGAGAGGAGGCTACGCCAGATAGTCGAACCTCGGATTCAGGAGGAACAGTGTGGTTTTCGTCCTGGTCGTGGAACTGTGGACCAGCTCTATACTCTCGGCAGGGTTCTTGAGGGTGCATGGGAGTTTGCCCAACCAGTCTACATGTGCTTTGTGGACTTGGAGAAGGCATTCGACCGTGTCCCTCGGGAAGTCCTGTGGGGAGTGCTCAGAGAGTATGGGGTATCGGACTGTCTTATTGTGGCGGTCCGCTCCCTGTATGATCAGTGTCAGAGCTTGGTCCACATTGCCGGCAGTAAGTCGGACACGTTTCCAGTGAGGGTTGCACTCCGCCGAGGCTGTCCTTTGTCACCGATTCTGTTCATAAGTTTTATGGACAGAATTTCAAGGCACAGTCAAGGCGTTGAGGGGTTCCGGTTTGGTGGCCACGGGATTAGGTCTCTGCTTTTTGCAGATGATGTGGTCCTGATGGCTTCATCTGGCCGGGATCTTCAGCTCTCACTGGATCGGTTCGCAGCCGAGTGTGAAGCGACCGGAATGAATATCAGCACCTCCAAGTCCGAGTCCATGGTTCTCCACCGGAAAAGGGTGGAGTGCCATCTAAGGGTTGGGGAGGAGACCCTGCCCCAAGTGGAGGAGTTCAAGTACCTAGGAGTCTTGTTCACGAGTGGGGGAAGAGTGGATCGTGAGATCGACAGGCGGATCGGTGCGGCGTCTTCAGTAATGCGGATGTTGTACCGATCCGTTGTGGTGAACAAGAAGCTGAGCCGGAAGGCAAAGCTCTCAGTTTACCGGTCGATCTACGTTCCCAACCTCACCTCTGGTCATGAGCTTTGGGTCATGACCGAAAGGATAAGATCACGGGTACAAGCGGCCGAAATGAGTTTCCCCTGCCGGGCGGCGGGACCAAGTTTGGGTAAGAAGCTCTGTCATCCGAGAAAAGCTGAAAGTAAAGCCGCTGCTCCTCCACATCGAGAGGAGCCAGATGAGGTGGTTCGGACATCTGGTCAGGATGCCACCCGACCGCCTCCCGAGGGAGGTGTTTAGGGCACGTCCAACCGGTAGGAGGCCAGGGGGAAGACCCAGGACACGTTGGGAAGACTATGTCTCCCGGCTGGCCAAGAACGCCTCGGGATCCCCCGGGAAGAGCTGGACTAAGTGGCTGGGGAGAGGGAAGTCTGCTTCCCTGCTTAGGCTGCTGCCCCCGCGACCCGACCTCGGATAAGCGGAAGAAGATGGATGGATGGATGGATGGATATTTTTCTGCCTCTTCCACCAAAGAAAAATTGTGTAAAGCCGCAAAACGTAACACAGCTGAAAAACTATTCAAATGTTTCATCTTTTTTAATTTTACCGGAAAAAGCAATCTATCCATGTGAAATTCAACAATTTTTCCTTTTTTTTTTGGAAAGTATTCATGTTTAGCTTATCCAAGGGGTTGCACACTTGAGCACACAGGCTTCCAGCCTCTTTTACTTCCTTGCACTTCAAAACTCAGCCTGTGCTCATTTACGGCCTCACATGTACGGAAATTAGAGAGGTCTTTCTGAAAATGTACACTTTTCTCGCCTTGGGGTTGAAAAAAATCAAAGGGAGCCACGACAAGGAGGCAGAACCCAGCACTAGAGGAACTCTGATGACTCGGTAATCATGGGAAAAAACAAACATGTCTACTCAATCTAGTTCCAGGGAAACTGATCAAGGAGCCGTTTGCAATATTAATACCATCAGTGCTAAATAGAGATCAACCTAAATGTTTTTTTCATGGCCCAAACCAATAGCGATTGTTAGTAGTCAAAGTGGCCGATAACCGATATTTGGAGCCATTAATAATTTGCAGCATTAATAATCGTAATAATCGAAATATTATTAGTACACAACAGTAATCAGATAGACAAGGCGATAAGTTGTTATTTCAACATTATTTTTGACATCATGTGTAAAAAATGGCATCAAAATTTGGCACTTGTAGATTTTACGTGAATTGGTCCTGGGTAATACAGACCAAATTTAATTTGTCCCTATAAACGTACCAAAATAGTTTTACATCCCTACCAACAAACATTTTTAGATTATGCAGGTGAGTGTGTGATCCTACCAAGCAGCACATTAAGGAGCCATGTGTAGAAGTAGCTTTTACGCCGTGAATGCTGGCACACATTAACAGCAGAGCTGGCCGCCGTACGTCTGATGGTGGGAGAGCTTGACTTCAGGTTGGCGACAAACGACTTCAACAGGACCTGGGATAAAAATATTTATTTAAAACCATTAAGGTAATAAGAAAAAGTGTATGTTGGTGGTGTTGAAGCAGAGAATATTAGGAATGACACATGCAACAAGAACAAAATAATGAAAAAACACAAGTGGACACCTTGATCTCGCCATCATTGGCAAAGTGTCCCAAAGCTGCCATGATTTTAGGCATGGCTGTTGCCAAAGTCTCCTGCACAGATTCCTCTTGCCGTTTGGTGATTCTGGTGAGGCACGGCAAAAGGTTGACAAGGTAGGGTCTGTATTGCAAGGAAGAGAAAAAGAAATAAATGCATTTTATTGTTTTCTTACAAAAGATGGAATAATTTTTAGTTTGATAAAAAAACAAAAATTCATATGTAATAGTTGTTATTTGTGTGTCTACCTGCACTTCTGAGGTCTGATGAGGTGAGCAAGCTCAGCAAACCTCCACAAAGCTGCTCTCAAACTTCGAGAGGCACCATTCTACAAATACACATAGACATTAATTGTCTTCAGCATTCACCATTATCTCTATATATGAATGTATTTATTATCAGAATACAGTGGCACCTCGGTGTTTATAGCTCCACTTTTTGTATGATTAAGTGTTCAACGAATGTTTGCCGGAATCTTGCCCAGTTTTTGCACACTTTCTTGATTGTATCATGGTGTCAAAGAAAGTTGTGCATACCATCACTTGGATACAGAGGATGAGAAACACTACTAAATTTAAAATATAACTTTTGTTATATGTTCATTTGTCCACAACATTGTCATTTATATGTATTTTGCATAGTTTTCTGCATGTTAAACTATGATTATTCACTATAAAATATGATTATGTCAATATTTTGGAGGTCTGGAACAGACTAAATGGAGTACTTTATTTTTATGGGGGAAATTGCTTCAGTTTTCGTACAATTAGGTTGTTGCCAGACCTTTTGGAACAGATTTTTTATGAAAACCGAGGTAACACTATAAGGGCAAAAGCAATGCCACAATTAGTTATTTCATAAGTGCAAACACAAATATGAATAGGTTGTCCACTTACCTTTTTAATTTCTTTATACAGCTCCAGCTGCAGTCTTGGCAGATTTGAATCCATCAGTGCCTAAAAATAACAAAGCAAGAACACTGGAAAAACTCCCAAAGTATATATTTTTAATTTATAGTCAAATTTTTTAAACAAACTTAATACAAGACCCTGTATAAGAATTTTTCAGTGAAACATAAGAACTTGTTTTTAAGTAATAGATCTGAGGAAAAAAATATTACTTTTGAGCATCACAAGTTTGTTATAAGACACCAAGCTGTACAATACTAAGAAGTACAGCTAATAAGAAGTTTTGATTGCCATTTCAAGAAATCTTTTACAAAAACAATTTTGACTTGTTCCTTTGGCATAATTTTTGCTCATTACAAGCAAAAAAAAAAAAAAATCGTATTTTTGTTTGATTTTACTTTTTTAAAGAGGGGTATTTTTTTCCAGTGAAAAAAATAACATATAGAACAGCTTTAAGCAACGCTCTCACTAATTTGTACATGTTTAAAAAAAACATACACAACTTCTTGAGCATTTCTTGAAAGATGGAATTTATTTGAGCACATGTAGCCACCGTAGTATCGCACTTGTCCAAAATCTGACATAAAAAGTTACATGGCTTAATAAAATAATCAAATTACAGCAGTAATTTTCTTAATGATATACATTAAGTCATTTGGCCAACTTTGAAAAAAAATTATCCAAATCTTTTTTTATGAGCCTTGCAGTACATAGTAAAGTTCCTGATATTGTACACTTTTTCAGACAATGTGCAGGCATTCTTGGTGACTTCAACAACCACGGAATGTTCTGACACTTTGCCTCTTGTTCATGGCTGTGTCACTGCCTGTAGGTTCCGCCATAGAAAGCAGTTAGCACTGCTACATTTATGCCTTTTTAAGTCGGTCCCACTGTTGAAAAACAGGTTGGCAGCTGCAGCACGTATATACGTCCACAGCGAGTACGCATAACACACTTAACTAGAGGTGGGAATCTTTAAGCACCTCACCTCATCCGCGATTACAAATCTGTTATTTACGCATCTTTATTTTTATAATGTATACTATTAAGATATTGTATATTATTATTGTATATTATAAATGTTATATATTCAATTAAAAAGTATGCAGTATGTCAGGGTTTCTACAGGTATCTGCAAATCTAATTTATTGCTTTTTAATGCCACTTAAAAAAAATAATGACCATGTTCTACCGCATATTGTTATAATATATATTCAAAACTTACAATTGGGAATTAGTGAAGTGAATTATATTTTGTATGGCGCTTTTTCTCTAGTGACTCAAAGCGCTTTACATAGTGAAACCCAATATTTAATTTTTCCATTTAAACCAGTGTGGGTGGCAGTGGAGGCAAGTGGGTAAAGTGTCTTGCCCAAGCACACAACGGCAGTGACTAGGATGGCGGAAGTGGGGATCGAATCTGCAACCCTCAAGTTGCTGGCACGGCCGCTCTACCAACCGAGCTACACCGCCCCAATTGTGTGTATGCACACAATTGAAAGCATTTGACAATGATAATGTTGAATAGTGAAAAGTTTACATTAACTGTTACTACCTGGTGAATTAGAATTGGTTCGCAAGACCTCTGAGAATTTATTTGTATTTATTTTTCTGTAGTGGCCTTCCGCCCGATTGTAGCTGAGATAGGCTCCAGCGCCCCTCGCGACCCTGAAGGGGTTAAGCGGTAGAAAATGGATGGATGGATGGGTAGCAGCAGCAGTGGTGGCGACAGCTAAAGTGGCTTTGTTGGTCGTGCCAAAGAAATTTGGCGCCTTTAACTGCTGTTGGCCTTTTTATCGCCGACTTGTGATTAGCAAATAGCAATTGTGATTTCACCACATTGATGTCCATTGAGCAAAGTTTGGGGGTAATTTTGCACATGCTACGGAACACATCCATGGGTTTACAATATGCAGGCTTTAACCAAGTTTTGAAAAGATAATCAGGCTACTTTTGCTCGAATTGCAGCTTTCCATTTACCCGACATGTATCCATTTTCTTGATTTTGTTACAGCATGAGCACTTTCAAAGAATGTTTTAAAGCATTCTCTTACTTTGATTATTTTGTTGAGGCACTCATCGGCGACCATTCGGACATCTGATTCACTGTCATCACTGCAGAGCAGGAACATTTCCATTGCAATGCCAAGCAGTTTCTGAAACTCCGGAGAAGTTCTAAAAACAAGCAGCATACAGGAGGAGAATAAGGGAAACATTGTTACACTACATCACACTGATGCAGACACACAGTGCCAATGCAACTAAAGAATTTTCCTGAAAAAACATCACAAACGTAAAAAATAATGACTGTTAAAATTGTCTGTTGAGTTTTAATAAATATCAAGACATACCTGAGAGACTGAGCCACAATATTTTCACATATTGTCAAGCAATGTGTCACTCTGTCTTTCTTTGTTGTTGCCTGCTCCTTTTTCCTGTGAAATGGGGAAGTTTTGAGTATTGATGAAGAATGATGGAAGACAAAAAAAAGAAGCAAAACAATGTAAAATTAATCTACAGTGGAACCTCGATTTACAAAATTAGTTGGTTCTTGAACATGGTTGGTAAATGGACAAGTTGGTATAGTGAAGGAGAGTTCCCTATAACAATGTAAATATGAATAATGGGTTACAGCCTCAGCAAAAGTTCATATTTTAGTTAAGGTTTGTACGCAATATAAATTGCTATAGAGTACTGTATATCAAACAAATATATACACACATGCCACTATGGTGCTCTACCAAACAATCAGAAATCGTTAACTTTTTTTTTTAATCCAGGGAGATATCCTCCTTTTTCTACACTGATCTGTTGGCTTTTTGGGACTCATTTTGAGTTAGCAAAATGGACAAAACTAGTCAAAAGGGGAAAACACACTAAAGGTGCACACACTGAAGTGCTGAGAAGCGGGTGTGTGTCTTGTGCAAAAAGTGAGTGGAAGGCTCTGCATCAGCTACAATGATACACATGTTTTTGTTTGCATGTGTGAAAATGAATGACTGAATGAAGTGTTTGTACACACAGACATAGTTGGCACACGGAGGCATACCTGGACCGACCCAAAAGTTCGTAAATCGAAAAGTAGCAAATAAAGTGGTTCGTAAATTGAGGTTCCACTGTATTAATTCCAAGAATGTTTTATAATACACATTTAGACGGCGAGAAATATGTGTGGGTTCTTCCGAGGATGTTGTAGTCGTAATGATTTGTGCAGTCCTTTGAGACATTTGTGATTTGGGGCTATATAAATAAACATTGATTGATTGATGTTGACAAACTAAAGAATATTCAAATAAATATAATGGAGCACTGAATTGGAGATGGAATCAAGCAATCACAAACAAAAGAGGAGAACTATAACTTTAGAGAAAAACCTAACTTAAAACATTTGTATGCACGTACAACACTTAAAACATTCAGTATATCAGTATGTGGAATTATATTTGGGAAAGGATTAAGCAAATAAATCAAACTGTACTAATATAAGCCAGTTTGAGGCTGTTCTAACAAGTGTTTTCAAAGGTACAAGGAAGAAGAATTATGATAACCGTTGTTCATTGATTGCAAATAAGATTTTATCCATTTGATTAAGTGAATCATAATTGATTTAATTATGTGTGAGGAGAATCGATGTATTTATGTAGCATTAATGTCAATTTTGAAAATGGGAAATGATTAGTTAGGCCCTGCTTCTTCCTATTCTTTTTTGGACATGTTGTGAAGAAAAATTTTAAATGTATGTTAAAATATGTGATGTATCATATTGATACTGTATACATGTTCGAAATAAACTACAACCAACCAATCACTTAGACCAGGGGTGTCAAACGTAAGGCCCGCCGGGCTGAACAGGTTTTATCCAGCCCGCGGGATGAGCTTGCCAAGTATAAAAATGAACCGAAATCCATTTTTTCCTACCGCTTAAATCGTTGAATTAAAAAACTGCTGTTCTATATGTGTCCACTAGATGTCGCAATAGCAATTCTTTATATCTTGGTAGATTATGCTACATATGCAAAACATAAAAAATAAATCAAATGATGTTAGTACACCAGTCGAGGTAAAGGAGCAAACTACATAAATAACATACTGTAATTTGATTTTTTTTTTTTAATCTTGATAGATTGAAAATGAACACCAATGAGTTGACTGAGTGAAAATTATCACATAATTTATTCAGAAAGTATAAATAAGGACAAATAAAGATAGAATACTATTAACCACAACATTTAAGTGTAAAACATAACATTATGATAATATTTTCTTCACAAAATACAACCAATAGTACGTTAATGTTAAATCTTACTTGTAAAAAGTAATCCCCCGATTCCTATTTTCAACAGTCCGCTCATTTGAGCAGGAAGTTGTTGAACATTAGCCCGGCATCTTTGTTTTCTATCGTTCAACTGTCAGTTTAGGCCGGGGGTCGGGAACCTTTTGGCTGAGAGAGTCATGAAAGTCAAATATTTTTAAATGTATTTCTGTGAGAGCCATATAATATTTTTTAACACTGAATACAAGTAAATGCGTGCATTTTTAAGTAAGACCAACATTTTTAGAGTACAATAAGTCTCTTATTCTTTTTAATAACACTGTTATTGTGAAGCTAACCAATGATAAATAAAATACTTCTTAAAGAGACTTCTTGAACTGGTGGGATACAAAACTGATGGACGGATTAAAATGCACGAGAATGTTTTATATTCTCAACGTTGTTTTTAACACTTTAACACATCCACAAAACCATTCTGGGTTTCAACCCATCTTATTTATCTTGTCTTTTAACAAAAAAACAAGGAAGTCACAATCTTCGTTCAATGTATTTTCTGCAATTTGTCATCCCCAAAGTAAGAACTGAACTGGGCAAGAAAGCATTTAGATTTTCAGCACTGAAGGCTTGGAATAACATACAATCGAATATTCAAATTCAAACCCTTGTTACATTAAATGAGTTTAAAGCTTCTGCGAAAGGATTGCAGTCCTACTTGTCTGTATGCACATGTGTCATGGGAGCAAGTTTTAATGTTGTAAATGTGATGTTTTATGTGTTGTTTACTGTTTTTAATGTAACCTTGCTGCCGCCCTCTTGGCCAGGTCTCCCATGGAAAAGAGATCTTTGATTTCAATGGGATTTTACCTGGTTAAATAAAGGCTAAATAAAATAAAATAAACACGTACTATGAATTGATTTAGGTGGACCCCGACTTAAACAAGTTGAAAAACTTATTGGGGTGTTACCATTTAGTGGTCAATTGTACGGAATATGTACTGTACTGTGCAATCTACTAATAAAAGTTTCAATCAATCAATCCAAATTATGCTTAAAGCGAGTACGCAACATCCTGAAGGACAAATACCATCCAGCACATGGCCTCTTCAACCTGCTACCCTCTGGAAGGAGGTACAGATCGATTCGCGCCAGGACCACCAGAATGTCTCACAGTCTGTATCCCCAGGCTGTGAGACTGCTAAATGAACAGCCTGCCCCCTTACTGCCCCCCACCATCTTATTACCTCACTCTTCACCACCTCAATAATTGTGCTCTGGACACTGCATTGCTGCAGCAGCAACGCAACACCCACCATACATTTGACTGTTCACACCCCCCCTACACCACGTCCCTCTATACGTTTTCTCATAAACAAATGCTAAGCTAAACTGTTAACTATGGTCAACCTGCACATCAATGCAGTTTCTATGCCGCTGGACAAAGCTCAAACGATATCTCGTTGACATGTATGACTTAAGTGTTATTTATGACAATGACAATAAAAGGAATTGATTGATTACCAGCAGAATTATTTATTACTTATCATGTTAAGCAATGTCAGCTAAAATTCATCTGAGAGCCAGGTGCAGTCATCAAAAGAGCCACATCTGGCTCGAGAGCCATAGCTTCCCTACCCCTGGTTTAGGCGGCTCCTCATCACCACTTCAAGATGGCGGCTACATTTCTCGCGCCACCGCAACCAATGTTGCGGCTACTTATAAGCCGCCTCTGTTTGGGACGTATATGACGTAATCACAACGCACCTGATTCTGTGGCATTGCAGTAAAGTGCATCCAGTGCAGGTCCTCGTTCAGCCAACGCACTCTTTTTTTAAACCTTTGACCCAAGTACATCAACTGGAACCGTGTCACTAAATGAACAATATTGCAAGCATAGAGAATTGGGTTTCTGACACATCTTTTTTGCAACTGCAGTGATTTGCATCTGCCAACATATCGATGGTATACTACTTGAAGACGGTGTTGTAGTGGAAATTTAGGTGATCGTCCAAATTAATGCTAGCTGGATGAGTCCTGAGCATGCGCAGTGTAGCAATGGTGGCTAAGGAGCTAAGCTACTTGTTAGCATGCTAAGCTACGGTGGCTAGCCCTGACTTACTGTCTCTGGGCGAGCTCCTCGGCGGTCGGCGGTCCTTGCTGCTGCTGGAAGGACTTCAGAGACTCAAACGCCTTCATTAATTTCTCCATGGTGGCCATTTGTGCAATGAGCGGGAAAGAAAGCCTCGCTGATATTTACAATTGTGAGCTAAGTAGCTAACACGAGCCGTGCGAAACACGGCCGTTACAAAACCACCACCAGCTTCTATCCAAGACGCCTGGACTATCTATTCACGGTAATAAACGTCGGTGAGGAAAAGGCAGGTTGGTGGGCCAGTCTGGATGCAGCCATGATGTTTGTGAGACGTACGTAGCCGCAGAAATCAGACCAGGAAGTGGCGGACATGACAGCTGGGTTGCAATTGGGTGAAAGCGAGCGAACAACCAATCAGGTGTCGGCTCTGCAGCCGACAGCCAATCACGAGCAGGAACTTTTTTTCTTTTGTTGTTTTCCTGCAGTCACGAGACTCTGCCAGTCAGATCAAATTGTTTTGCTTCAAGTGGAATACTATAATTGTAATAGCTAGTTTATAAACCAAAATTATATTGTATTAGAGCTTGTAATAACAATGTCACTAATACTTGGTCAATATTGAAGTCACAAAATGCAAACGGAGAACTGTTGCCGTTTTTTTAATCTATTTATTTGATTTTATGGATGAAGTAGTGGAGCTCCCATTAGCTCTGCTATTAGCTGACTTTTATTCAATTACTTTTATTTACGTTTATTTAGTATTTAGAATGCATTAAAAGAAAATCCATCCGTCTTCATGTCTTTCTCAATGATTGTAAACGATAGGCAAAATTCCAAAGAAGTGCAGTTCCCTTGAAATTACAAACAATTTAATTCCACTTCCGGTCATTTCAATTCAATAACCTGTGAAGTAGAGGCAAGTACATTTTTTCAAATTTGTCCAATGAATTAGAATTGTGAATTTGGAATTTTGTAAAAGCTTGCTGTATCTATATTTTTGTTTAAGAAAATATTGGTAAATTGTTAAATTCCTGAATTAAGTCTTTGTTAGAACATGCATACACACACAAGTAAATTATTGCCAATTAAAAATCCTTGTCATTTATTTTTTAGGAACCATATACATGAATTGATTTACGTTAGGGGTCTCAAACACACGGCCTGCGGGCCAATTGCGGCCTGGGAGATGTTATTTTGCGGCCCGCACCTTAATATGAAAATTTAATGTTGGTGCGGCCGGCGATTTTTGTATGAATAACGCTTTACAGCGTCATACTTGTATACCCTCGCTTTTTCCGAGGGACTCCCAATTGTCAGTGCCCCTCCAGGGGTAATCATTCTCCCGAATTCCCCCCTAACAACGATAATAAGGGGGCACCGTGGAGGCACTGCCTTTAACATCCTCTACAATCTGTACAAACAGCATGCCAGCCCAGCCACATGTGTTTGGCTTCTGAAGACACAGTTAGCGACTGCAAGACGTAGTTGATCAACAGCCATACAGGTCACACTGAGAGTGGGCATATCAACAACTTTATCACTGTTACAAATATTTGCCACACTGTGAACCCACACCAAACAAGAATGACAAACACATTTTGGGAGAACATCTGCACCATAACACAACAGAACAAATACCCAGAATCCAATGCAGCCCTAACTCTTCCGGGCTACAATAGGGGGCGGAATTGGGGCTGCATATTGTACAATATATTGTTGTCCGGGTGGAAACCGGGAGAATGATTGCCCCGGGAGATTGTCGGGAGAGGCACTTATATTCGAATGTTCCCGGAAAGAACGCGAGAGTTGGCAAGTATGTTGCTAGGGCGAGAAAGCCATTCAAAGAAGGTGAATTCATAAAAAAAAATGCATGTTAGATTTTTTTAAGAAATCTTTTCTTGCGGCCCAGCCTAGTTCAGTTTCTGCCCCCCGGTAAATTGAGTTTGAGACCCCTGATTTACGTGGACCCCGACTTAAACAAGTTGAAAAACTCATTCGAGTGTTACCATTTTGTGGTCAATTGTACAGAATATGTACTGAACTGTGCAATTTACTAAAAAAAGTTTCAATCGATCAAAAAAATGTTAGTTTCGTTGAAACATTATTGATTAGATTTTAATTCCATACACTTTCCCCTGAGTACTGTATACAGGGGCGTAAAACCTCATTTTGAGACCCATACACGGGACTTTTTTTTTTTTACGACGTTTACACTGCACCAAAGTGGCCCACATTGGATTTTTTCATCCATCCATCTTCTTCCCCTTATCCGAGGTCGGGTCACGGGGGCAGCAGCCTAAGCAGGGAAGCCCAGACTTTCCTCTCCCCAGCCACTTTGTCCAGGCGTTCCCAGGCCAGCCGGGAGACGTAGTGTTCCCTACGTGTCCTGGGTCTTCCCCGTGGCCTCCTACCGGTCGGACGTGCCCTAAACACCTCCCTAGGGAGGCGTTCGGGTGGCATCCTGACCAGATGCCCGAACCACCTCATCTGGCTCCTCTCCATGTGGAGGAGCAAAGGCTTTACATTGAGCTCCTCCCGGTGTCAAGCGAAATAAGTGTTCGCTGCGAAATAAGTGCCCAAGCGTGTCGGGGCATATATTTAGCGCCTTAAGTGCAAAATATATGCATGTGTATGGGACAGCTTGCCAAAAAATTGCCCCGGTGGCCTCAGTGAGAGTGCATACGAGGTATACTCATTAGTTAAACTTGGATTTGCTGATATTGTTAGCTAAAAGAAAAACCATAACCAAACCCTAACCCAATCTTTAAATTCTCGCTAAATCACTACTAGGATGGTCCCTCTCTCGCTACACACACGCTAGTTTGTCAATGATGCCGCCCTGCCAAAAAACTGCCCGGCGAACTGGACTGCGCAGGTGCGCGCATGCGCACACACCCCATGATCACTTATTTCGCTGGGCACAAATTTGGCGTGACACCGGATGGCAGAGCTTCTCACCCTATCTCTAAGGGAGAGCCCCGCCACCCTGCGGAGGAAACTCATTTCAGCCGCTTGTACCCTTGATCTTGTCCTTTTGGTCCCGCCATCAGTGTGTGAATGTGTGTGTGAATGGGCGAATGTGGAAATACTGTCAAAGCGCTTTGGGCTCCTTAAAAAGGGGTAGAAAAGCGCTATACAAGTACAACCCATTTACCATTTAACCCATTTACC
>NC_084630.1:44598882-44786382 GCF_033978795.1 Nerophis ophidion | reverse complement strand
AAATAATGAATCATTTCTACTTATCTATTTATCGCGGTCATGTCCGCAATCAACAAGGACAAACAAGGGACGACTGCAATAGAGATTGCACAGGACGGCCCCCTGCAGGGAATAACACACAAATTAGTCAGGACACGGATACATTTTATACAAATGGCAGTGTATTGTTTCATAATTACAAATGTAAGATATGGTACAACAACCAGTGATACAACTTGTACAAGAATTAACAATGACTGCAGTGGTTGAACAACATGACTGTACAGGTACAAAAAAAAAAAAGAAAAAAAAAAAAGGGGAAAGGGGTGGTGGAGGTGGGTCTCAGGCCCGGTTAGAATACCAGTGGAGCATTCCTTGAAATAACTTTACACTGACTGACCAAAATGAGAAACTCTTAAGTGTTTCTCCAGGATTATACTGTTAGCCCAGTTTGGAAGGGCATGAAGGAATGCATGGAACATATTCCAACGAGGCCATCTCTACAGGTCGTTTCTACTCTCCTCAGATACCAGAGATATGTTGGCACTAAAAGGTCATCATTTTACATATACAAGGAACCTGAAGTATTACAAACCGATACATGCTTTAAAACAGGCATTACAATGCACTTAGTGCGGACATTCAAAACTTTTGGAGCAGTTTAAAGTTCCGTAGACTGTGGGGATTTTCTCCTAAAAACGGACGGAAGGGGTGAAGGGGATGAAAGAAGGCGTGACGCATTTTTCTATTGGCACACGCAATGAAGGCCGTCAGTCTTTCCTCGCTTCATTTTTCAAACAATAAACAATATCAGTATTGGTTTTGGTATATCATCGGCAGAAAGGAGACACTTGCGGAAGTACATCCCAGTGCAATGAGTATGTCAAGTGGAAAGTGGAGGACTACTCCTGTTACTGACCATGGCAGGTGAAAAGGTGCAGGCATCAATTTCCCTATAAGTCAGTGTCTAACAGATTTTCTATGTATTTTTTTTTAAATGTACAAGGTTTTTGAGGCTGGAGGTACAAAAAACAAAACACAACTAAAAAGGCTAAAATCTACAAAGGCAAGAGAGTCCGCTTCAGAGCATGCCTGAGAGCAACAAATAGAAACAAACGACTCAAGCCAGCGACATGGCACGTTTGTTATAGTGATAGTGGATTGTGCAATTTTAGAGCAAGAAAGTATGAAAGCAGAGGGAGTAATATATGCACGCACGCTCATATATATGCTGCAGACACCCCATGATATGCAACAGAATAAAAAAAATCAACTGACAGATTCTCTATCCATTCACATCAAATTTGATGCCGTGGATTGAACTGAAGAGCTGATGCCAATGCACACACTGAGTATTCACAGTATTGAAAAGTGACGGTAGGAAGTTACACTGACCACCTTTGAAACGCCGGGCGCCTCCGTCGAGAGTTGAAATCCCACCTTCGTCCCTTTTTTTTTATCATCGACACGCACCATTCTACGAGTGAACCACATATCGCGGTATGCTTTTTAATGGAAGAGTCAAAGGTTGTGCACTATTACAACATCCATGGTTCTAGTTATCTAGCATAAACATAGCTTAGGTCACGGAATATAGCCACACATCGAGTTCAGATATGTGGTCAACGGGTGGACTATAGGGGTTAACTTGTGCATGTGTTACCAAAATCTTTTTGGACACTGGAATTAGGCAACTGAACGTATTGCGTTTGAATTTTGTGGACTGATTTCGCATTGGGTTTGACATTTTAGTTGTGACATTCTGTGCGTTGCATAGTGGGGCCCCTCAGTACATCACTGACTTGCTATGCCCCTACTCTTCAAGGCGTGACTGCAAACCTGACACCTTATTGGCTAGTTCCGAGACAAAATCGAATGCTTTGGTCTTAAATTACCCGACGTGAGTCTTGAGTTTTGAAGCAACAAATATTTCTGCGTTAAATTTTATATATTGAATTTGTATAAACTAAATTTCAAAACACTGATTTTTAAACACACACATATTGTCTTCAATTAATTAGTCTGCACAGTTTAATGTAAAAAAAAATTAAATTAGTCCACAAATTTCAAACAGTTCAGTTCATAAAAGCAGTGTCAAAAGAAAGTTTTAGTAATAAAAACACAAATGAGCCTCCGTAGCGGCTATTCATGATCTACTTACTGCACAAAAGGCAAAAGCAGGCTCTAATCTCACTTCAGAGGCAGAACAGGATTGATTCGACAGCAATATGCTAAAAGGATGGAAGTATTTGTCAGCTGCAGGTCAGATTTTTAACAATGTGATGCTAACACTCCCTCTTAGCACTTGCTTGGGCAGCAAAATGTCGGAATATTCCCCCCCCATTGCTAAACGAAGAAATAAATAAAATAAATCTAGCTCTGCCCAAGTCATTTTTGCAAAATATTAACTGAAGAGAGGAAACAATGTCTGATATCGGATATTACCGTATTTTCTGGAATATAAGAAGCTACTTTTTACCTATGCTTTGCACCCTGCAGCTTATACAACGCTGCGGTTAATCTATGGATTTTTCTTCTCTAACGGCTATGTTTCTTTGTTAATAAGATCCGCGACATATAGTTAGAATTTAGTGGGTGCCGTTTATATTCTGGTGCGTTCCATAGTCCGAAAAATACGGTGGTAAATATGAGCCTATTGGGCTCACCGGTTTGGGAGAGCGGTTCTTTCTGATGGGCCAAGTAAAGCAACAATAAAGCAATAATCAATACATTTGTATATTGACAGATTTCATTCAGATCTACCTGAGCCTTGAGTTGAGGAGGCAATGCCTTAATTTGGGGTTAGGTGGATCTGATGTGCTAAAAACACGTCACATTGGCCAAATCAATGTTAAAACATACAGCACATAAAAGAATAAAGAACAAAAAAAAAAGGCCTTATGCTACATTGAGAAAAAATAAAGACAACTGGTACTGTGCTTCTTTAAAAAAATACAACAAAAACTGCCCAAATAAACATTATCCATACTCGTTCCCAAAACAAGAAAATCAATATGTAATGTATGCATTCAAGTGGTACTTTTATGGCTTTTTGTACAATACAACCTTTAGTGAAAATATACATCTAGACATAAATTCAAGTACAAAGGTACAAAATCTTTAAACTCATACTTTTTTCTTTAATTATAATACATTTTTAATACAGTTCATAAATACAGGTCAACATTCACTGAGTTCCTAAAATTCGCACTCGGCTGGAGTTTATGGTTTAGATCTGGGGGGGGGTGGTGGGTGGAAGGAGTGGTTTAAAGTCGTGAGGGCTCCTCGAACTCGTCGTCGCTGTAACCGCTCTTAAAGCAAACCTGGGGGAGGAGCATACGTGACGTGACACACCCGTAACGACATCTCCTGTCACCTACCTGTGCTAAACAACCCTGTTAGGAATGAGATGAGACGCCCCCCCCCCCCCCCGCATCACATGAAGGAAAGGAAATGAGAACCAAACAGGAAAACCCCCAAACTTAAAAAAAGAAAAGGCAGGAGACAGGCGGCACGTTTTATGGAGCAAGGAGGAAAAGAAGGAGGAGAGGAAGTACCTTAGCCCCCACCCCCTCGGACAGTTGCCGCAGCACTAGCACTTGCCTCTCTTCTGAACAGGCGGTAGAAGAAGCCTCTCTTTGGTGGAGGGTTAGGTCGGTTCACGTCCAGGTCTGAACATAGCGTCCCGTCGGTCTCATAGACGTTGATTTCTTTGAAGCACTCCATTTCGATCATCTACACAAGGAGAGGGAAGGACTTTTCAATATTGAATACGGTCTCCACCAAGCGATACAGTCAGGATCAGAAGGGATGGATATCGATATCATAATTATTGATATGATAATGGCATCAGTGGCGACATAATGGTAATAACCAGACTAGTGTTGTATGGCAGTGGTTCTCAAATGGGGGTACACGTACACCTGGGGGTACTTGAAGGTATGCCAAGGGGTACGTGAGATTTTTTTAAAAATATTCTAAAAATAGCAACAATTCAAAAATATATTCATTGAATAATACTTCAACAAAATATGAATGTAAGTTCATAAACTGTGAAAAGAAATACAACAATGCAATATTCAGTGTTGACAGCTAGATTTTTTTGTGGACATGTTCCATAAATATTGATGTTAAAGATTTATTTTTTTATGAAGAAATGTTTAGAAGTAAGTTGATGAATCCAGATGGATCTCTATTACAATCCCCAAAGAGGGCACTTTAAGTTGATGATTACTTCTATGTGGAGAAATCTTTATTTAGAATTGAATCACTTGTTTATTTTTCAACAAGTTTCTAGATACTTTAATATCTTTTTTTCCAAATAGTTCAAGAAAGACCACTACAAATGAGCAATATTTTACATTCTTATACAATTTAATAAATCAAAAACTGATGACATAGTGCTGTGTTTGACTTCTTTATCTCTTTTTTTCAATCAAAAATGCTTTGCTCTGATTAGGGGGTAAAAAAAGGTTGAGAACCACTATTATTATAGTACCGCGAGCGATACTAGTGTTGTCTCGATACCAATATTTTAGTACCGGTACCAGTACCAAAAAGCATTTCGATACTTTTTTAAATAAAGGGGACCACCAAAAAATTGCATGATTGGCTTTATTTTAACAAAAAATCTTAGGATACATCAAACATATGTTTCTTATTGCATGTTTGTCCTTAATTAAAAGAGTGAAAATACAAGACAACTTGTCTTTTAGTAGTAACTAAACAAACAAAGGCTCCTAATTAGTCTGCTAACATATTGTGTCATTTTTCATTCTATCATTTTGTCAACATTATGAGGGACAAGCTGTAAAAATTAATTATTAATCTACTTGTTCATTTACTGTTAATATCTGCTTACTTTCTCTTTTAACATGTTCTGTCTACACTTCTGTTAAAATGTTATGATCACTTATTCTTCTCTTCTTTGATACTTTGCATTAGTTTTGGATGATATCACAAATTTAGGTATCGATCTGATACCAAGTAGTTACTGGATCATGCATTGGTCATATTCAAAGTCCTAATGTGTCCAGGGACGTATGTTTTAAGTTTATAAACATAATATGAAGTTTTAAAAAAAGGACTTGTATGGCCATCTGTGTTTAAAAATGTGCATTTATATCTATTGTTTTAATTGGTTATTTAACTAATTATAATGTGATAATGTTCATCAGTCAACTCATTGGTGTTCATTTTCAATTAATCAAAATAAAAAAATATCAAAACCAAATTAAAGGATGCTATTTATGTAGTTTGCTCAATGTCCTTGACTGATAGGACTAATATCATGTGTTTTTTGTTTTTTTTAACATATGTAGCATCATCTACAAAGATACAAAGAAATGCTATTGTGAGATCAAGTGGACACATTTAGACCAGCAGTTTCTTTCATTCAAAAATTTCAGTTCATTTGTACATTTAGCAAACTCATCCTGCGGGCCGGATAAAACCCTTCCAGGCCCGTGGGCCATACGTTAGACACCCCTGCCTTGGAGGAAAATCTCATTTAAAACATGTGCATAGCTCGGTTGGTAGAGTGGCCGTGCCGGCAACTTGAGGGTTGCAGGTTCGATTCCCGCTTCTGCCAACCTAGTCACTGCCGTTGTGTCCTTGGGCAAGACACTTTACCCACCTGCTCCCAGTGCCACCCACTCTGGTTTGAATGCGGCTTAGATATTGGGTTTCACTATGTAAAGCGCTTTGAGTCCCTAGAGAAAAAGCGCTATATAAATATAATTCACTTCACTACAACACTTAAAACCTTTAGCACAGCCGTATGTGGAATTAAATTACGGAATTAATTAACTAAAGAAATCGAATAAAGCACCGATATGATTCAGTTTAAGAGACAGTTCAAACTACAAGTCTTCACAAACTACACAAAACAAGAATTATTATTTTTGGGGGAGATAAAGACTATTTGATTGGCAACATTAAATTGGCCCTAGTGTGTGAATGTGAGTGTGAAGTTGGCCCTGCGATGAGGTGGCGACTTGTCCAGGGTTTACACTGCCTTCCGCCCGAATGCAGCGGAGATAGGCTCCAGCGACCCCAAAAGGGACAAGCGGTAGAAAATGGATGGATGGATGCATTAAGATTATTTATGTACTTAACATTTGTGTACTTACTCTGGTTTATTATTTATTCACTGTTCTGTTACAGAGGACAAGGAAATGGGATAAAATTGCTATGGTATGAAAATGGGTCGGATAAAATAAGCTCAGCTTCTTCCTCCTCCTTTTGGGACGTGCTGTAATGAAACAACTGGAAATATGTGACTCATCACATTGTATCGTATGCATGTTCCAAATAAACTGAAACTGAACTGAATGTAAGTGTTTGTTTCTATTTTCATTGATTGTACGCAGCGGAAGTTGCTTTGCTGGTCGCGTCAAAGAAACTTGCCTGCCTTTAATCCTGGATTTGTGATTAGCTAATAGCAAGTGGGATTCAACCGCATTGATGCCCATTGAGCAAAGTTTGTAAGTCTTTTGGCACACGCTGCAGAACACCTCTCTGTTTTTTTTTGACCATCGACAGGCTTTAACAAGCATTCATTAATAATGATGGAGGAATAAAAAAAGGTCATGAAAACTTCCCAAATCCTAAAAGACTTTATAAAGAAATTTGACATCAAAGACAAAGTACAATAAAAAATGTTGTAAATAACAATTTTTGTTTTGTTTGTGCTTTGCGATGACGAGGCGACTTGTCCAAGGTGTATGCCGCCTTCCACCCGAATGCAGCTAAGATAGGATCCGAAAGGATCAAGCGGTAGAAAATGGATGAACGGATGGATGTTTTGTCTGTTCTATTGTGGTTTGTTATCCCTTGCACATGTTCTACATTTTCTTTTGTGTTTCCTCTTCTTTCCTTATGGTAGTTTTGTTTCAATTTCTTAATTGCTGAAAATTATAGAAAATAATAATTCATATTTTGAAAACATGTATAGAGACATGTTTACTTTTACGTTCTGATTGTTTGAATTTTGTGTATCGACATGCACCTGGGGATAGGTTGATTGGCAACACTAAATGGTCCCTAGTGTGTGAATGTTGTCTGTCTATCTGTGTTGGCCCTGCGATGAGGTGGCGACTTGTCCAGGGTGTACCCCGCCTTCCGCCCGATTGTAGCTGAGATAGGCTCCAGCGCCCACTGCAACCCCGAAAGGGACAAGCAGTAGAAAATGGATGGACGCATGTTTTGTTTGTTTTATTGTGGTTTGTTATCCCTTGCACATGTTCTACATTTTCTTTTGTGTTTCCTCTTCTTTCCTTATGGTAGTTTTGTTTCAATTTCTGAAAATTATAGAAAAAAATAATTCATATTTTGAAAACATGTATAAAGACATGTTTACTTTTACGTTCTGATTGTTTGAATTTTGTGTATCAACATGCACCTGGGGATAGGTTGATTGGCAACACTAAATGGTCCCTAGTGTGTGAATGTTGTCTGTCTATCTGTGTTGGCCCTGCGATGAGGGGGCGACTTGTCCAGGGTGTACACCGCCTTCCGCCTGATTGTAGCTGAGATAGGCTCCAGCACCCACTGCAACCCCAAAAGGGACAAGCAGTAGAAAGTGGATGGACGTATGTTTTGTTTGTTTTATTGTGGTTTGTTATCCCTTGCACATGTTCTACATTTTCTTTTGTGTTTCCTCTTCTTTCCTTATGGTAGTTTTGTTTCAATTTCTTAATTGCTGAAAATTGTAGAAAAAAATAATTCATATTTTGAAAACATGTATAGAGACATGTTTACTTTTACGTTCTGATTGTTTGAATTTTGTGTATCAACATGCACCTGGGGATAGGTTGATTGGCAACACTAAATGGTCCCTAGTGTGTGAATGTTGTCTGTCTATCTGTGTTGGCCCTGCGATGAGGGGGCGACTTGTCCAGGGTGTACACCGCCTTCCGCCCATGTGCAGCTGAGATAGGCTCCAGCACCCCCCGCGACCTCAAAAGGGAAGAGCGGTAGAAAATGGATGGGATGGATATTGTTTTTGAAACAAAAGAGCTGTGATTGGTCAGCTTGTTACATCATTATTTTCGGGGTTCACAGCCCATCTACGCGAACGATTTTCCCTACGTTTTTCGAAGCAATCTCCACATTAAAAATGACCGTTTGTTCCAGCTCCAACATTAAGATGAGGGCCTCTACCGCCTGTGCGCACCGAAACAAAGATCGTAGATGACTGAAAAGAGGCTCACTTTGTTGGTGTAGTTCTACTGTCAAATAGACGAGCTCAGGTGCTGAGAACAATGCACAGAGCGGAACTTCTCGTATATCATTTGAAAGCCAGAGAAGAAGAAAAAGACTCCGGCTTATTAGTGATTCCTAGAGCTCAAAAAAAGTCTGCAGGCTATAGAGCGTTTTCCGTTCGGGCTCCAGTACTCTGGAATGCCCTCCCGGTAACAGTTCGAGATGCTACCTCAGTAGAAGCATTTAAGTCTCACCTTAAAACTCATCTGTATACTCTAGCCTTTAAATAGACCTCCTTTTTAGACCAGTTGATCTGCCGCTTCTTTTCTTTCTCCTATGTCCCCCCCTCCCTTGTGGAGGGGGTCCGGTCCGATGACCATGGATGAAGTACTGACTGTCCAAAGTCGAGACCCAGGATGGACCGCTCGCCGGGACCCAGGATGGACCGCTCGCCTGTATCGGTTGGGGACATCTCTATGCTGATCCGCTTGAGATGGTTTCCTGTGGACGGGACTCTCGCTGCTGTCTTGGATCCGCTTGAACTGAACTCTCGCGGCTGTCTTGGAGCCACTATGGATTGAACTTTCACAGTATCATGTTAGATTCGCTCGACATCCATTGCTTTCGGTCCCCTAGAGGGGGGGGGTTGCCCACATCTGAGGTCCTCTCCAAGGTTTCTCATAGTCAGCATTGTCACTGGCGTCCCACTGAATGTGAATTCTCCCTGCCCACTGGGTGTGAGTTTTCCTTGCCCTTTTGTGGGTTCTTCCGAGGATGTTGTAGTCGTAATGATTTGTGCAGTCCTTTGAGACATTTGTGATTTGGGGCTATATAAATAAACATTGATTGATTGAAGAAAGAAACGCACAGACGTAGCAATTTATCGATGAGGGCAAAGTTATTAGGTTTATTTTCATTATTGTTCCATGCATTGACTTATTGAAGACATTGGTCCTGCGATGAGGTGGCGACTTGTCCAGGGTGTACCCTGCCCGGTAGAAAATGGATGGCCTACAATTGTATATGCTTATTTTTTAATACCTCTGGACATCGAAACCCATTTAATGACTTTTAATCCTGCAAAAACATTGTTTTGTATTCAATATTTCTTCTCTGAAAGTTTGTCTCTCTTTTTAAAAGGCATATTAGATATTATTAGACATGACCGATAATGGCTTTTTTGCCGATATCCGATATTGTACGACGATATATACAGTCATGGAATTAACACATTATTATGCCTAATTTTGTTGTGATGCCCCGCTGGATGCATTAAACAATGTAACAAGGTTTTCCAAAATAAATCAACTCAAGTTATGGAAAAAAATGCCAACATGACACTGCCATATTTATTATTGAAGTCACAAAGTGCATTATTCTTTTAACATGCCTCAAAAGAGCAGCTTGGAATTTGGGACATGCTCTCCCTAAGAGAGCATGAGGAGGTTGAGGTGGGCGGGGTTGGAGGGGGTAGTGAAGTGAATTGTGTTTATATAGCACTTTTCTCTAGTGACTCAAAGCGCTTTACATAGTGAAACCCAATATTTAAGTTACATTTAAACCAGTGTGGGTGGCACTGGGAGCAGGTGGGTAAAGTGCCTTGCCCAAGGACACAACGGGAGTGACTAGAATGGCAGAAGCGGGAATCGAACCAGCAACCTTCAAGTTGCTGGCACGGCCACTCTACGGCATAGCTCGGTTGGTAGAGTAGCTCGGGGTGTACATATTGTAGCGTCCCGGAAGAGTTAGTGCTGCAAGGGCTTCTGGGTATTTCTTCTGTTGTGTTACGGTGCTGATGTTCTCCTGAAATGTGTTTGTCATTCTTGTTTAGTGTGGGTTCACAGTGTGGCGCATATTTGTAAGAGTGTAAAGTTGTTTATAAAGGGGTATTTGGTGGGTAATTTTTGAAATGTATTCTATTGTACTGTATTTTGTATATTATATGATGATGTTTTTTATTTTAACTGTGTGTCCCTGTCCATAAGCTGTGTGCTTCTAGGGATCACCTTTTGCAGAACGGACTCCGATATTAACAAAAAATAATAATAATGAAATTCAAAACTATGTTTGTCTGTAAATAAATACAAATAAATAAATAAGTTTGTTATTATAAGATTCCAAATAAACTAAAAAAAAGTAAGGGGTGTCAAAATAGGGAATGCACAATATAATGTATATTATACAATATAATGTATATTATACAATATAATGTATATTATACACATCCCTACAACATGCTACAGCTGACCGGTTGACAAACACCATTGTTGTTCATTGTTATGTTAATTTTCTTAAATTCTATCAGCTAAATTGACTGCATAACACTCAAACAGCACAAAGCACCTGAGGTAAACAAGTGAGATTACATTCAGTACAGGACAAAAGTTTGGACACACCTTCTCATTCAATGGGTTTTCTTTATTTTCATGATTGTAGATTGTCACTGAAGGTATCAGAACTACAAATGAACTCATGGAGTTATGAAGGTGAAATAACTGAAAACATGTTTTATATTCTAGTTTCTTCAAAATAAGCACCCTTTGCTCTTCTGATTAATTTTTTTGCACACTGTTGCCATTCTCTTGATGAGCTTCAAAAAGGTAGTCACCTGAAAGGGTTTTCACTTCACAGGTGTCATAGTTTTGATGCCTCCAGTGACAATCTACAATGTAGTCATGACAATAAAGAAAACGCATTGAAATGAGGAGGTGTCCAAACTTGTGGCCTGTACCGTATCCTATTCCAAACTGTGCCGTGATGAGCTGCAATGAACTGGACTGAAAATACGGATCAGCGGAGAATTGGACATTTCATGAATTATGCATTTTTGGCCATATAAGTCAAAACAATCGCATTATTACATTTATGGAAATGAAAAAACCCTCTAGAATTTCACTGTTCTTCGAAGCACTGTGCACTGCATTATATGTACTGCAATCTAGCATGCTGGAACAATGACATCATCACAGTGGCCTGGTGATGCAGTACCTCATTCTGCCACGGGATGGAGACACTCCCCGTGACAAACTTGTGGTAGAAGTCGTCATCTGTGGGGTCAAGGTTCACACCTTTGACAGTGGAGAACTGCTCGATGTCAAGGACGTCTTTGCAGTACACGGCCCGGGGCTGTCGGAGAAATACAGTATGATGAGGAGCAGAACAGCGTAAAGGAAGAGGAGAAACATGGCGCGGAAAATAGACTTGTGTGTTTACAATCACAATTAAATTACCCGAATCATCAACAATTTAATAGAATGAAACTGTTTGGCTATGCACATTTCCCACTTACATACTTACGCTTAAATGTGTATAATACTGTGGTGTCAAAACCTTCTCTGCAGGCCTAACATAACCAGAAATCATCATCATAATTAAAGATAAAAGTATTTTTTTATTCACTTTCCCTAAATCTCTAAAATGATTCATATTTTCTTCATGTCATATTATACTCCTTCCAGTGCTGTTGTTTTTAGTTTGAGTTTGTATCCAATCAGAATTCAGCTTGCTTATGTTGCCATGCTGTACGAAATCTGCCCGGGGCCTTCAGAATCAACAATGCGGGCTTTTATGCACTGTCTGTGAACGGACACATACAGTTGATAGACAATTGCGATAGCCAATCAGATCACAAGTTGTCAGTAAGGTCAGCTACATGGCCTCGCGTTGAACATGACATTTACACGTCCTGTGATTGGATACTCATCGGGGCGTTAGTGGATGAATTTGAGAACACATACAGTTGATTGACAGTTGCGATAGCCAATAGGATCACAAGTTGTTGATGGTAGCCTATCTAGGCAGCCTGGTGTTAACGAGACTGTGATTGGATACTCATTCCAAAGTGAGTATCCAATCACAAGTTGCAATTGAGCAGGAAGCAGGTTTTGTTGACCCACAAAGAAGGAGAAGAAAACATTGATTAGCTGGCAGATATATGTTTGCGAGGCCATTTTCAAAAAAGGATATTTAAAGAGAAACAACATCTTGTGGGACGATGGGCCATTTCCACTCGAATCAACCGACTGCGAGGGTTTTACGGCGTCGAATAGGTCCTAGAAATTGTGAGTTCAAATATTTAATTTCTTAATTTTTTCACGTTTAATGTTTTTTTTGCAATTTTTATTTTGACAGTACCACATAAGACATGTTTTGATTGCTGATGCGGATTTATAGATTTTTAAATGCGTCAGAATATAGCCCGTTCTGTATACTGTTGATGCATTTCAATGCCCAGCAGTACGTGAATGTGTTCCTGTATAGTATTTCTCCAGAAATGGTCATGTGGTGACATCAATGATGGTATTTTGAGAGGTAATCATTGACGTCGGACATCACTGAAGGCCTAGGTGGGAAACGCGCGGCCTGCCACTGGTATGATATGTACACTGTTACATTGTGTACACTTACAGTGGGGCAAAAAAGTATTTAGTCAGCCAGCGATTGTGCAAGTTCTCCCACTTAAAATGATGACAGAGGTCTGTAATTTTCATCATAGGTACACTTCAACTGTGAGAGACAGAATGTGAAAAAAAAATCCAGGAATTCACATTGTAGGAATTTTAAAGAATTTATTTGTAAATTATGGTGGAAAGTATGTATTTGGTCAACCATTCAAAGCTCTCACTGTTGGAAGGAGGTTTTGGCTTAAAATCTCAGGATACATGGCCCCATTCATTCTTTCCTTAACACGGATCAATCGTCCTGTCCCCTTGGCAGAAAAACAGCCCCAAAGCATGATGTTTCCACCCCCATGCTTCACAGTAGGTGTGGTGTTCTTGGGATGCAACTCAGTATTCTTCTTCCTCCAAACACGACGAGTTGAGTTTATACCAAAAAGTTGTATTTTGGTTTCATCTGACCACATGACATTCTCCCAATCCTCTGCTGTATCATCCATGTATCCATTTTGGTATAAACTCAACTTGTGGTGTTTGGGGAGTGAGGTAAACACGAGGTACTATCGCACAGCCGCACCAGCTGAACCCATTACCAAATCGATTACTATCGTCGCACACTTACCAAAAATGACGATCGCAATGTTAATTTATTTTCCTTCATTCCTTTTCAATAGTGAGTTGCAACCACTCAAGTCAGTCCCTCCCATTCCGCTACGTAGCCAAGATGACGATGACTGCGTGTGTGAAAGTGTGTGGTTTGGAACACCGCCACTATCTCTGGGAACGTTGATACTACTTTCCCTATTAACCTGAACAAGCCCAAATAGCAACACATAACCCAACCAGGCTGTCAAGTATTGGTTTAACCCCTCAAAACACTCACTTTCACTTTGTCAGTCTGTTTTTGCTATAATGAGACTGAAAATAAAATAATTCCTTTGGTGAAAGTGATCCACTGTTCACTACTAAAGAGTTATGTTTACTTAGGCGGGGCTCTGTTTTCATACATAATGGAAATAATAGGTTCCGTCTGACACAAGGCAGCGGCAAATTTAGTTTTTAAACAATAACAGATTCCAGATCGGTTTCTCACCACCTGGCAAGCGGTGGAAAGTAGCTTATAATTAAAATTCATTAGTAACAGCGTCATGATTTTGCTACTTTCTACAGTTCAGTGTAGGACTGGGACTCTCAGGCTCGCTCACAACCCGGCATTATCTAGATCAGTGGTTCTCAAATGGGGGTACGCGTACCCCTGGGGGTACTTGAAGGTATGCCAAGGGGTACGTGAGATTTTTTTAAAATATTCTAAAAGTAGCAACAATTGAATAATACTTCAACAAAATATGAATGTAAGTTCATAAACTGTAAAAAAAAAAAAAAATACAACAATGCAATATTCAGTGTTGACAGCTAGATTTTTTGTGGACATATTTCATAAATATTGATGTTAAAGATTTCTTTTTTTGTGAAGAAATGTTTAGAATTAAATTCATGAATCCAGATGGATCTCTATTAGAGGGCACTTTAAGTTGATGATTACTTCTATGTGTGGAAATCTTTATTTATAAATGAATCACTTGTTTATTTTTCAACAAGTTTTTATTTATTTTAATACCTTTTTTTCCCCCAAATAGTTCAAGAAAGACCACCACAAATGAGCAATATTTTGCACTGTTATAAAATTTAATAATTCAGAAACTGATGACATAGTGCTGTATTTTACTTCTTTATATCTTTTTTTCCAACCAAAAATGTTTTGCTCTGTTTAGGGGGTACTTGAATTAAAAAAAATGTTCACAGGGGGTACATCACTGAAAATAGGTTGAGAACCACTGCTCTAGATATGGTAATGCTGTGAAAAGGGTGAAACAAAAATGATATATTCAGCAGCATAACTGAAGCAGAGCACAAACAGCAACGTGGCAACAAAAATGAGTCTTTAAGTGCAACATAACTGTACATTTTCTGTAAACAGACTGTAAATGACGCCTGCATTGACACTGCAATGACCCTGTGTTCCTGTCAAGAGTGGTGTATAGAGAGAGTATGGACAACCCAGTTTCAAGCAACTCCCGTGACTACAGGGTGCATGTTACGTACCAGTTTGAAGCCGCAGGTAAGCAACACTGCACTTCCTCAATCGACATTTATTTTGTTTGAAGAGTGTTTGCCGTGTAAATGGGATGCACCACTCGCCCCAAAAAATATGCGGGAAGCAATTGCATACGTTTCCCGCAACCCAGAGAGAAGAAAAATATGGGAAGTGAAGGTTCGCTGGGAAGGCTAGAGAGCCAATAACAACCGTTTAGGTAAGCAAACATATGGGAAAACGTGGTGCATCACTCTCTTAGTAACAGTGAATTAATAAACTTCGCCTGACAAAACCTTACTTTAAATTTGCACCTTTTCTGCATGTGTCAACAATAATCAAACTAAACTAATACATATCAAAGTAAAAAGCAGCATTACTTCAGTATTCAAGTTAATATGGTGATAATGAAATCAGGAAGCCATGACCCGCCACAGTAAAACCAAGAAAAATATTCAACAAAACAAAAGTAAAAGCGCAGTGATTACAAACATTACATTGGAAGCAGACACCACAGTTGACATACTTCACACAGAACTTATCATTTCTCTGTAACTGTTGTTGCAAAGCTAATGCAGATTTGGGCAAAATTAGGGTAATACATTTATTTTTGGTGTTTGTGTATTTTCTGCCATACAATTTGCCGGCGGGAGCGTGTTCGAGATGTAAAGGTCACAAAACACTGCATAAATGTAGCTGTGGAGTCCATCAAAAATGGCCACAAAATAGTTTGGTTTTTTTACATACACTGTATCAAAAATCCTATTTTTATGGTTCAATTACTCTAAATTTCTACTGTAATTTTTAATTTTTTTTTTAAATAGGTTATAAAACTGTAGAATTTAAGACATTATCTGTAAATAAACAAACCGCCTGTTATTTTAAGTAATATGCCAGTAATGAGAAATTATGTATATTTCAATTTTTTTACAGAAAAATAACAAATTAATAATACATATCATTTTCTGTTTTCTCAAATTACTTTCAAATTCATGTAAAATTACAGTAATTAACTTTTATTTAATATGTAGTTTGTTATATAAAAGTCTATGTCCATACTAACAATCTAACAGTTTTATATGTAATTTTAAGGAAATTCTTATCTTTTTGATATGTATGTGTAATTTTATATTCAAGTTGAAAACAAATTGTAGCCTGTTACATAAAGCTTTATGCTCATACTAACAATTTAACATTTTTCTCTGCAATATTACACACGTTGGTGACTGCAAGACATACTTGATCAACAGCCAACAGCCATACAGGTCACACTGAGGGTGGCCGTACAAACAAATTTAACACTGTTACTAATATGCACCACATTGTGAACCCACATCAACTATTTTATTTAAGGACAAAATTGTTCTTCGATTGCAATAAGAAACATATGTTTAATGTACTCTAAGATTTTTTGTTAAAATAAAGCTAATAATGAAAAGTTGATGTGGTCCCCTTTATTTAGAAAAGTATCGAAAAGTACCAAAATATTGGTATTGAGACAACCCTACATGGTACTATAAAATTGAAACTATCCCACACTTGGGAATGTTTCCTTTTCCTTAGTTCCATTTAAATCAATGATGGGAACAAATACTGATATCAAACATGGAACGCCACTCCTTCAACTTCTGCGAGCTGTCATTGGTGAGCCGAAAGAAGCACGACCTGATAAATATGGTTGGATGTTTTACAGTCAAATGAGACGGCAGTTGGATTGGTCACACATTTTTTTTTCTTAAAGTGACACAGACATCAATGCATCAAGTGGTACAGTATCAGTGTTTCATAATGTTTTGATGCAATCAGTATCGGTTGACCCATCTCTAGTAAACAGGGTTTTTGTAGGTGTCTGACAAAAAGTGAAGGACTGGATCAAATACCAAAATATATCCCAATACTCATGTATATACGCCAAATTAATCATGCAAATTGTTTTGGTTGATCCACGGTCCTTCAACTTAAGGTGCTGTGGGTTGTTATATTGTCAGTGATTCAGGTCAATCAGTGCAAAGATGAGTGAGGAGACTCCGGCTGGTGAGGTCACTGGCAAATTTCACTTTAAAATACATCCTGACTGAATTGTATACAAAATAGTTAAAACTAAAATGAAGTGTATTCCAGTAAAACATTTGAAAATATTCCTGGATGACATTCTTACAAAAAAGTTCTTTTTTTGTGAAAAATATTACAGCCCTTTTTTTAAGTCTGTTTAATTATCAGTCATATACCAAATTATATTTTTTATTTTTTTTTTATTTTTTTTTAAATGAAAAAAAATGGATAGTTAATCCTAAAATGAAGTGTATTCCAGTAAAACATTTGAAAATATTCCCGGATGACATTCTTACAAAAAAGTTATTTTTTTGTGAAAAATATTACAGCCCTTTTTTTTAAGTCTGTTTAATTATCAGTCATATATCCCAATTTTTTTTAAAATAAATATATTTTTAAATATTAGCCGGACTGGACTATAAGCCACGTGTCATATTGTGAAATGAAATATTTGCATAGGAAGATTTTGTAAATGTTCAATTACATACTTTGTTTCCAAACAGTGCCTTTCATGTGGCAGTAAAACGGCTGATCAAACAAAACAGAAGTCATTGATGTCGTTAGTTGCTCTTTACAAGAGGATAAAATGTTCTCCTTTTTTATATAAGTTTCAATATGTTTATCAGAGTTCTTCTTCATTTTGTAAACACTTTGAATTTGAACACATTTTGATCATTTTTGTACATTGTTTGATTTCTTTGCTTAATCCATTCCATAATTTAGCCGTTAGCAAAGAAAAAAACATGAATATTAGCCGCAGGGTTTAAAGATGAGGACAAAACTAGCAATTTACAGTCCGGAAAATATAATAATAACCTGTGATTAGTCTTTAGTCAAATTAAAAACTGTGTTTTATGCGATTGGAAAAAATGATCATTTAGTAGCACTCGTTCCAAGCAAAGTGACAGCATTTGATTAATCTCATGTTGATTTTCAGTTAGGACTTAAGTGAACATTACTGTCTCTTTAAGAGAATGCCTCTCCTGAGCAGACCAGCACAGACAAAAATGAGGATTAAGCCACACGGTTTTCTTACTGCCGTGTTCGAAGGAAAATATAGGCGCTTGGGAATAAAACTGCAGTACTTCAGATATTTCTTACATTGAAGTCCTTAAAGGTCTCGAACGAAAAAATGTTCTGGGGCTCTCATCTCTCACCACTCACTCGATTCACTAAGCAGGATTGATGAAAGTATTGTGATATACTACATACATCACAATACTCCTCTATATCGATATATCGCCCCACTCCTAGGTCAATAACTTTCCTGACAGTGTGTGCATGCTCTTACATCTGGGCTGAAAGGAGGCTCCAGCATGTTGGCCTCCAATCGTTTGAAGTTGATGTTTTTGAAGATGGGATGCTGCTTGACCTCGATAGCCCCCCGACCCTGACAACCAAGCCGAATCTTAGGATCTTTAGACAGGAGCTAAAGCAAAAACAACAAAGAATGACATACAATCATAAAAATGAGAATGTTGAATAAAGTAAATGAATTAATTAAAAGACTGGTGCAAATGCATGAAAATACAGGTGAGTGTTACTTATTATAGAACACATACAGAACAGGCCAAAAGTTTGGACACACCTTCTCATTCAATTCTTTATTTTCATGACTATTTACATTGTAGATTGCCACTGTAGGCATTCAAACTATGAATGAACACATGTGGAGTTATGTACGTAACAAAAAGGGGGAAATAACTGAAAACATGTTTTATATTATACAGTAGAAGCATTTAAGTCTCATCTTAAAACTCATTTGTATACTCTAGCCTTTAAATAGACCTCCTTTTTAGACCAGTTGATCTGCCGCTTCTTTTCTTTCTCCTATGTCCCCCCCTCCCTTGTGGAGGGGGTCCGGTCCGATGACCATGGATGAAGTACTGACTGTCCAGAGTCGAGACCCAGGATGGACCGCTCGTCGGGACCCAGGATGGACCGCTCGCCTGTATCGGTTGGGGACATCTCTACGCTGCTGATCCGCTTGAGATGGTTTCCTGTGGACGGGACTCTCACTGCTGTTTTGGAGCCACTATGGATTGAACTTTCACAGTATTATGTTAGACCCGCTCGACATCCATTGCTTTCGGTCCCCTAGAGGGGGGGGGGGTTGCCCACATCTGAGGTCCTCTCCAAGGTTTCTCATAGTCAGCATTGTCACTGGCGTCCCACTGAATGTGAATTCTCCCTGCCCACTGGGTGTGAGTTTTCCTTGCCCTTTTGTGGGTTCTTCCGAGGATGTTGTAGTCGTAATGATTTGTGCAGTCCTTTGAGACATTTGTGATTTGGGGCTATATAAATAAACATTGATTGATTGATTGATATTCTAGTTTCTTCACAATAGCCACCCTTTGCTCTGATTAGTGCTTTGCACACTCTTGGCATTTTCTCCATGAGCTTCAAGAGGTAGTCACCTGATATGGTTTTTCACTTCACAGGTGTCAGAGTTGTGATGCCTTCATTGACAATCTACAATGTAAATAGTCATGAAAATAAAGAAAACACATTGAAATGAGAAGGTGTGTCCAAACATTGGCCTGTACTATACATGTATTCTTCCTGACTATGCATCATAATTGAATAAAGACCATCAGTAATGCCCTGCGATGAGGTGGCGACTTGTCCAGGGTGTACGCCGCCTTCCGCCCGATTGTAGCTGAGATAGGCGCCACAGATAAGCGGTAGCAAATGGATGGATGGACCATCAGTAATGCACAGCAAACTAAAGGTTAATGCACCATCATGGATAGAATTGCTCCTGTTTCTTGTAGACAATGTTCCCTCCACACCACAGCGGGCCTCTGATGTGGATGAGTGGTGTTTAGTGGCCGTATAGTGAGGTGTGCAAATGTATCATCTACAAACTCACTTTTTCGCACCACCTCCACAAGTCACATTTTGCACAACAACATAGAGGGCCACACTCACTTTCTTGACAAATCCCATGACTTGTTAGTTTTTTGTTATTTTTGGTCATAGCCATCTCTCTGCTATGTCACTTCTTTCCCCTCCCCTAGTTTTTAAACCTCTTTTTTCCTCTGTACAGAAACCTTTCTTCTTGCTTTCCTCACTCATTCTCTCTCTAGGGAGTCTTCTAATCTGTTGAACCTCAGGTCAGAATGTTCCACAGCAAGACACAAATAAACGTCCTATCCGCTCTGGCTCAGAAACAGAACACTCAGTGGCTCTCTCTCGGAATAAAGATGAGTGGGATTGCATTAAAAACAGTTTTTTCTAAGTTATAATAAACAACTGGAGTCAAACTCTCACATTGAAATGGCTACAAAAGCCACAATTTCACCCAAACAAATGACAATTTAGCGCAGATTGTCACAATGATGGCTTTAATGTACACCACCCAGGGCCTGGTTTACTGATGTTTTGCATGTACTAAAGCATGTGCACAAACATGCTTTTGAAATTTGCACCTATAACAATCCAGATGGTTTTTCCCCTCTCTTTGATGTGACTTTAAGGTTTAACTACTTACGTATAAAATACTACACGGTCTAGCTCCAGCCTATCTTGCCGATTGTATTGTACCATATGTCCCGGCAAGAAATCTGCGTTCAAAAGACTCCGGCTTATTAGTGATTCATAGAGCTCAAAAAAAAGTCTGCGGGCTATAGAGCGTTTTCCGTTCGGGCTCCAGTACTCTGGAATGCCCTCCCGGTAACAGTTCGAGATGCTACCTCAGTAGAAGCATTTAAGTCTCATCTTAAAACTCATCTGTATACTCTAGCCTTTAAATAGACCTCCTTTTTAGACCAGTTGATCTGCCGCTTCTTTTCTTTCTCCTATGTCCCCCCCTCCCTTGTGGAGGGGGTCCGGTCCGATGACCATGGATGAAGTACTGACTGTCCAGAGTCGAGACCCAGGATGGACCGCTCGTCGGGACCCAGGATGGACCGCTCGCCTGTATCGGTTGGGGACATCTCTACGCTGCTGATCCGCTTGAGATGGTTTCCTGTGGACGGGACTCTCACTGCTGTCTTGGAGCCACTATGGATTGAACTTTCACAGTATCATGTTAGACCCGCTCGACATCCATTGCTTTCGGTCCCCTAGAGGGGGGGGGTTGCCCACATCTGAGGTCCTCTCCAAGGTTTCTCATAGTCAGCATTGTCACTGGCGTCCCACTGGATGTGAATTCTCCCTGCCCACTGGGTGTGAGTTTTCCTTGCCCTTTTGTGGGTTCTTCCGAGGATGTTGTAGTCGTAATGATTTGTGCAGTCCTTTGAGACATTTGTGATTTGGGGCTATATAAATAAACATTGATTGATTGTTCCGGAGGAACAGTTTCCAAAATCAATTTGAAATGTGGACTCGTCAGACCCCAGAACACTTTTCCACTTTGCATCAGTCCATCTTAGATGAGCTCGGGCCCAGCCAAGCCGGCAGTGTTTCTGGGTGTTGTTGATAAATGGCTTTCACTTTGCATAGTAGAGTTTTAACTTGCACTTACAGATGTAGTGACAAACTGTAATTACTGACAGTGGTTTTCTGAAGTGTTCCTGAGCCCAAGTGGGAATACGCTTTACACACTCATGTCGCTTTTTGATGCAGTACCGCCTGAGGGATCGAAGGTCCAAAATATCATCGCTTACGTGCAGTGATTTCTCCAGATTCTCTCAACCTTTTAATAATACGGATCGTAGATTCCTTGCAATAGCTGGTTGAGAAATGCTGTTCTTAGACAAAGTGGTGACCCCCGCCCCATCCTTGTTTGTGAATGAGTGAGCATTTCATAAAAGCTGCTTTTATACCCAATCGTGGCACCCACCTGTTCACAATTAGCGTGTTCACCTGTGGCATGTTCCAAATAAGTGTTTGATGAGCATTCCTCAACTTTCTCAGTCTTTTTGCCACTTGTGCCAGCTATTTTAAAACATGATGCAGGCGTCAAATTCCAAATGAGCAAAAGATAAAGTTTTCCAGTTCGAACGTTAAGTGTCTTGTCTTTGCAGTCTATTCATCCATCCATCCATCCATTTTCTACCGCTTATTCCCTTTCGGGGTCGCGGGGGGCGCTGGCGCCTATCTCAGCTACAATCGGGCGGAAGGCAGGGTACACCCTGGACAAGTCGCCACCTCATCGCAGGGCCAACACAGATAGACAGACAACATTCACACACTAGGGCCAATTTAGTGTTGCCAATCAACCTATCCCCAGGTGCATGTCTTTGGAGGTGGGAGGAAGCCGGAGTACCCGGAGGGAACCCACGCATTCACGGGGAGAACATGCAAACTCCACACAGAAAGATCCCGAGCCCGGATTTGAACCCAGGACTGCAGGAACTTCGTATTGTGAGGCAGACGCACTAACCCCTCTGCCACCGTGAAGCCCAGTCTATTCAATTAAATTCAATTAAATATAAGTTAAAAGGATTTGCGAATCATTGTATTCTGTTTTTATTCACGATTTACACAACGTGCCAACTTCACTGGTTTTGGGGGTGGTAGTGCCATCATTATTATCCACTAATATTAATCCAACATGAATCAGGTAATCAGAGAATCTTGGAGACATTACAAGCTGCATGCTTCAGTTTTCTGCATGGCTTTTCAAAAGTTAGTTTTAACCAAATTAAGTCAATATTTAGTTTTTAGTGCATGTCAACACACTAAGGGTTTGTATGTGGACCTGTGTCTAATTCAGAAGCCTCATAATAATAAGTAATGTTGAAAACCAAAATAGGGCCACAGACAAATTCTTGTTTCCGGTCAAACAAAGCCTAGGGCTGGACAGGGTTCTAGTCATTCATGCTCACCTGTCTGCAGATGTCCTTCGAGTCTTCAGAAAACTTCTCAGAATATTCCTCTTGATCCTCGCGCACTCGTCTGTCCACCTCCTCCCGCTTGACTCGTTCTTTGCGTTTGCGAAAGGGCGACTGGCCTTGGATCATTTCAAAGATGAGACAGCCCAGACCCCACCAGTCTGGACTAAAGTTGTAACTCTCATTTTGGATTACTTCTGGAGCTGAAGAAGTACGGAGGAAAAGAAGTTGGAAATATTGCAGGTTTTGGAAAAATACTTTTACTAAAGAAAAGGACGGCTGACAAATAAGTCCATTTCATACCCATGTAACCAACAGTGCCTACTCTCCCTCGTATCGTCTCTGATTCCGGAATTTGCACAGCAAGACCCAAGTCTGAAATGCGGATGTGCCCTAAACAAAATGTAGAGATGTAACAACAATTAAGGCTTTTCCCAAACCATGACAATAAAACTGTAATCTTTTTGAATGAAAAAAACTGTTCACAATGCTGCTGTGTTTGCACAATTTAGATTCTAAACAGCCACGGCATGCCAACAACACTCTCTTTCAGAGAAGCATTCCAACCAACAGATTGGATGTGGAAAAAGAAAACGGACATACCACGATCATCCAGAAGGATGTTTTCAGGTTTTAAATCTCTGGAAAAAGACAACGGTCAAAAAGTGAGCAAAAACTTACAGTGAACGTCATATTTAAGCTGTGGAAACTTCATTACAATATTCACATAGAAAAATACATTTTTTAATCACTAGAAACAGTAATTATTATTGGAGCTATAGCTACATCTGATGTTTTTGCATTCTCCTACATTCAGGTAATACAATTATTCAAATTGATTGATTATAGCTGATCTGTGAAGTAGCACTAAAACAATACAGTCAAACCTTGGTTAACTTTTGTAATCCGCTCCAAAAGAAAAAATCTGACAAAAACCGAATGAATTTGTCCCATAGGAAAAAGACTATATATCAAATTAATTAGTTTCAGCCAAACATAAATATTATGGTTAAAAAGTCCAGAATCCATACTGTGATGCGGATCAGCCCCAAAATACAATCACGTTATCGATATCCCATATCTGACATTTCCTGAAAGTTCAATCAAAATGTGCCCGTAACTTTTTGACTATTCACTGACTTCGTCTCTTTGAGTGGAGGAGGAGACGATATATTCACACACAGAAGTTGAGGCTCGTAACGCAAACCTAAGGTAACATTGTAGACATTAGAGATGCGCGGATAGGCAATTATATCATCCGCATCCGCGTCACCAAAGTCGCCATCCACCCGCCGTCCACCCGAACCATTATTTTATCAGGACCGTACCCGCCCGCTGAATTACATCAGAGGTTGGCCACCTTTACCACTCACAGAGTTATTTAAACCTGTTACACAGAGTAATGAAGACAATTGGAGCCGCTAACGTTCTCGTGACTTTTCAATAGCGTTCATCTCAATGACAAGAATGTGGGCGTGTTGTGAAGCCATTGCCTTAGACACCTTCAACAACATGTACGAACCGAATGTTGGTCCAGCAACATGTTGTGTGCAGCTTCCTCAATCACACGTACAAGATTGAAAAGCATACTGGGTGATACAGAGTACACTGATGGTTGTGATATAAACAACTTTAACGCTTACTAATATACGCCACGCTATGAAGCCACACAATACAGGATTGACAAACACATTTCAGGAGAACATCCTCACAGTAACACAACATAAACGCAACATAACTAATACCCATAATCCTTTGTATTCATGACACATCCTGAATATATTTTACACCCCCGTGCCCCGTGGGGGGAGGAGGTGGCGGGGTTTGGGGTGTATAAAGTAGTCAGGATGTTTCATGAATACAAAGGATTATGGGTATTTGTTGTTTTACGTTTATGTTGTGGTACTGTGAGGATGTTCTCCCGAAATGTGTTTGTCGTTCTTAATTGGTGTACTCTGTGTTACCCAGTATGCTTTGCAGTCGTGTGCGTGTTGCCACGGAAGCCACACACAACATGATGCTGGACTGACAATCAGATCGTACATGTTGTAGAAGGCGACAAAGGCAATGGCTTCATGGCACGAACTAATTCTTATTATCTGGGTGACTGCCGGTAGTCATTCAAGAGAATAATAGCGTCTCCTATTGACTTCTTCGCTTTGCGACACTGGTCTTAAATGGCTCTTTGAATGGCAAAGGATAGCAATCCCAGAACCATGTATATCAAATATCTTCGGATGGTTCAACCGCCACCTGCCCGAATCTAATTAAAATCTATTTTATCGTCATGTCAACCCCCAGACCCGCAGTTTACCCGCGGACTCCGCGGATGAGACTGCAAACCGCGCATCTCTAGTAGACATGATACGAATTAGCCCCAAAATGTAACAACTCTTTCCTTATATTTCCACATGCTTTTACTGTGTATATAATTGAACTACGTTCATGTTGTGTATAAAGTGTATTTATAATATGTTGTGCAAAGGACATTTCATATTTTCGGAAGTTCATTTTTTACTTGATACTGTTTATAGGGTTAGACGCAATAAGTGTTCACCTTCAGCCTAAACCCTTTCAATCTATGAATGTACAACTGTTTATTTTGTTGACCATTGACCGAAGAATTGTAATAATAAACTAATAAACACTAATAAAATAATGAACTTATCACATTTCTGACATTTCCTGAAAGTTATATGTAAATCCGCCGTTAACTTCTTTGAGTTATCTATAGCGGAATGAAAGAAACGGATAGAACACTCTTTGTCTCTGTAGGTAGAGGTCGGGATGGTACCACAAACACACACCAGCACAGGAGTTGGCGCTCGTATCGTAAACATACTGTAAGGTAATGTGATAAAAATGATACGGATCAGGCCCACAATCTAATCAGTAGTTTCTTATCCTAACCCAGAAATTTTGTTGAAGTTTCATGAAGTTTCAAAAAAGATTTTGAGTTATTTTGCTAGCTAACTGACAGCCAAACCAACGGCAACAAATATACAACCTCCTGGCCAATGTAATTATTATATTTATACATGCAAAACATACATATAAATGACAAATTAAATGGATGAGTGAACAACACTTGTATATTTAAGAAAGACTCTTGTTGGCCATGAAAGGGATTAGCAAAGAGGGATGAAGGTAGGAAAGAGCCTCCCTGATGGCACTTTTGTACTTTGCTACAAGCTTTTTCTTGAATTTAATAGTGTTTCGCACCTGAAACTCTCAATTTTTTTTTTAATCAAAGTGTAACTTTCGTTGGTCCTATAATGCGTGGGATTCTTTGTTTGGACACCAAACACGCTAGTTTGTTACATCCAGTGTTTGGTCATACAACAGCCGAGATGGTATACAAAGAACAGTGCAAAATTTTGGCATTGATTAAAAAAAATGTATTTTTTTTAATTAAAAAAGTAAGGCTTTAAAAAAAAAAAAAAAAACGGTTTGACTGCATTTATTTTTTGGGGCATTTATTCCACAATGGGTTTGTTGAGTTGTAATACATTTAACAGACTGCATAACTGTGGCATCATAATTACACATACCTAAAGCACCTACCGTGTTTTCCGGACTATAAGCCGCTACTTTTTTTCCCAGGCTAATTTATGAATTGTTCTTCGCTAACTGCAAATTTATGAAATGCCATCCATCCATCCATCATCCTCCGCTTATCCGAGGTCGGGTCGCGGGGGCAGCAGCCTAAGCAGGGAAGCCCAGACTTCCCTATCTCCAGCCTCCATCCTCACCTATGGTCATGAGCTTTGGGTCATGACCGAAAGGATAAGATCACGGGTACAAGCGGCCCAAATGAGTTTGGGTCTCTCCCTTAAAGATAGGGTGAGAAGCTCTGCCATCCGGGAGGAACTCAACGTAAAGCCGCTGCTCCTCCACATGGAGAGGAGCCAGATGAGGTGGTTCGGGCATCTGGTCAGGATGCCACCCGAACGCCTCCCTAGGGAGGTGTTTAGGGCACGTCCAACCGGTAGGAGGCCACGGGGAAGACCCAGGACACGTTGGGAAGACTATGTCTCCCAGCTGGCCTGGGAATGCCTCGGGATCCCCCGGGAAGAGCTAGACGAAGTGGCTGGAGATAGGGAAGTCTGGAAAATTTATGAAATGGATTAACCAAAAAAAAAAAAAAATCAAACAATGTCCTAAAATTAACAACTTTAAGAAAGTGTTCAAAGTCAAAGTGTTTACAAAGTACAAGAAAGAAGAATCCTGATGACCATCTTGAACCGTATTAAAAAAGGAGAAAATCGTATTCATTTCATAAACGCTGAATAAAGGCTTCCATGACTTTTCTGTTTTGTTTTATCAGCCGTTTGGAAACAATTAAGGTATGGAAATAAACGTTGACAAAAACTTTCAATGTAAATATCTCATGTCACAATATACCGATCTATATCTGCTGTGTGGTACAGCAAAGATATGGAAAAAAAAAATGTTTAGAATTTAGTGGGTGTGGCTTATGTACTGATGCGGCTTATAATCCATAAAACGCGGTATCTTAAAAAGTGTTTTGTTCCCAATCCTGTCTGTATCCTATAAGCATATTCCTGAAGGTTTTACAATGGCATTCATTAGACTTTCTTTAGCACTTCTCCCCTTTGACAAAACAACAAGAGTTATTCCAAACAGATCCAAACTATCATGAATGGGTGCAATCTTACTTGCCAATAAACAAGCACATCATTGACAATCGGGGTCATTTTCCCAGGCTTTCACGGGCTCCTTTACCACTGAGAGCATCACACATACAATTGTTTCCACAGGCTGAGCAGTAGTCTGTTTGAGTATAATAAATAGTAGTCATCTTTCTTTAGTTGCCAAAATATATTTTTTCTTGGACAACAAGGTAGTATAAAGGAGATCTGGCAGTGTCAACACTGCAAAAACTGAAATCGAAGTAAGATTAAATATCTCAAATAAGGGTGATATTTGCTTATTTTCTGTCTGATAAGATAATTCTTCTCACTAAGCAGATTTTATGTTAGAGTGTTTTACTTGTTTTAAGTGTTTTGGTCCTAAATGATCTCAGTAAGATATTACAGCTGAGATTTGATGACCTGTATTGAGTAAAACATGCTTGAAGCTAAAATATCAACTGTTGCAAAGCTGTGTCATCATCACTCACAAGTATACAACTACCATGTTTCCTTGAATTGCCGCCAGGTATATAGTATGCGCCTGCCTTGAATTACTGCCGTGTCAAACTCGTAACGTCACGAGTGACACTTCCCCTGTCTTCATTTTCAAAATGGAGTAGGCTGATTTCAATACCGGTAATTTGAAATCGCATAAAGGGAAGAAGATTAAGAGCTATTCAGTAGGATTTAAGGTCCAAGCTATTGAATACCGGTATGCTAAAAAGAACAGTAAGCAGCTATGTTTTATTAGCAGCCGACAGTCCGACAGACAGGCAGGGAACACTGGAGCCCGGCCCAAGATGCCGGCGAGGAGACGGCGAGCGAGCGGAGAGGAGGAGCGGATGAGCGACATGGACTGAGGTTTTATTGAAAAATAAACAAAGTCAAACTGCTCAAGCCATGTCCTTCCTTGGGGGTCCTGGGAACCCGCAAGACGACGGCTTGAGACCGTCCCAATACCGTAGCTGCGTCTGTCAAATATGGGTCATTAAATGACTCCCGCCTCCTGGTGGTAGAGGGCGCTAGTGATCCTTCTTGCGACTACTCGGCTGCAGAAGAAGTGAAATGAGTGACGTGATATGTGCTGGAGGAGCTAATAAAGGAAGATCTCCATCGAGACAGAGAGACTTTTAAAACTGAAGAAAGATAAGGAAGACTTCTATGAACAAGTTATCGATGCTTTTGATCGGAAGGAGCTGGCATAGACTACATTTATAAGTAAAGGTAAGACCATAATAAAGTTTTTTTTATTAAATGTGCTTTTCATGATGGTTTCCGGCTTCACGGTGGCAGAGGGGTTAGTGCGTCTGCCTCACAATACGAAGTTCCTGCAGTCCTGGGTTCAAATCCAGGCTCGGGATCTTTCTGTGTGGAGTTTGCATGTTCTCCCCGTGAATGCGTGGGTTCCCTCCGGGTACTCCGGCTTCCTCCCACTTCAAAGACATGCACCTGGGGATAGGTTGATTGGCAACACTAAATGGTCCCTAGTGTTTGAATGTGAGTGTGAATGTTGTCTGTCTATCTGTGTTGGCCCTGCGATGAGGTGGTGACTTGTCCAGGGTGTACCCTGCCTTCCGCCCGATTGTAGCTGAGATAGGCGCCAGCGCCACCCGCGACACCAAAAGGGAATAAGCGTTAGAAAATAGATGCATTGATGATGGTTTCCTTACATCAAACTCAAATTTTTACTGCATGCCGGCGTGGCGCAGTGGTAGAGTGGCCGTGCGCAACCCGAGGGGCCCTGGTTCAAATCCCACCTAGTACCAACCTCGTCACATCCGTTGTGTCCTGAGCAAGACACTTCACCCTTGCTCCTGATGGGTGCTGGTTGGCGCCTTGCATGGCAGCTCCCTCCATCAGTGTGTGAATGTGTGTGTGAATGGGTAAATGTGGAAGTAGTGTCAAAGCGCTTTGAGTACCTTGAAGGTAGAAAAGCGCTATACAAGTGCAACCCATTTATTTTATTTATCATTTAAGTGCCGGAGTGAGAAGAGGTTTTAAAATAATTAGCGCATGCTTACTTTTACCGCATGCCTTTGGTAAGTGCCGGAGTGAGAAGAGGTTTTAAAATAATTAGTGCATGCTCACTTTTACCGCATGCCTTTGGTAAGCGCCGGAGTGAGAAGAGGTTTTAAAATAATTAGCGCATGCTTACTTTTACCGCATGCCTTTGGTAAGCGCCGGAGTGAGAAGAGGTTTTAAAATAATTAGTGCATGCTTACTTTTACCGCATGCCTTTGGTAAGCGCCGGAGTGAGAAGAGGTTTTAAAATAATTAGTGCATGCTTACTTTTACCGCATGCCTTTGGTAAGCGCCGGAGTGAGAAGAGGTTTTAAAATAATTAATGCATGCTTACTTTTACCGCATGCCTTTGGTAAGTGCTGGAGTGAGAAGAGGTTTTAAAATAATTAGCGCATGCTTACTTTTACCGCATGCCTTTGGTAAGTGCGGGAGTGAGAAGAGGTTTTAAAATAATTAGTGCATGCTTACTTTTACCGCATGCCTTTGGTAAGCGCCGGAGTGAGAAGAGGTTTTAAAATAATTAGCGCCCCGGCGGCAATTCAAGGAAATACGGTACTTTTTTAAAGTAATCATTTCTTATTACAAACATGAAAAAAAAATCATGACTTTAACACAATTGTCTCTTATTAAAACAGATGACAACCAAATGGACTTTGCTGTTTAATTTTCAATGAAACAATAGAAAATACGTACTAGTATAGTTATTAGTGAGAATATACTTAGTTTAAGGTATTCATGGGTTCAGTGAGGTTAGCTAATTTTACTTGTTTTGGAAAGTCTTGACAAGCCAGATAATTTTGCTTAGCTCAAATAAAATACCCCTCAATTTTGTATTTTTTTTTTCTGGATTTTGCACACTGACTTTTTGCAGTGAAACTCCTAACACATGTTTCTAGAAACAAAAAATTGCAAACATTCCTTCAGCTTCTTGGCTGATTTGTAACCCTGCGCACATGATTTACTACATCTAAGACAGAATTGTCTGAGGCTATTCATTAATGCGGACGTAAAGTAGCTTTCATCCAAACACTTGAATTTGCTAACCTGTAGACTATCCTCTCACGGTGCAGGTCCTCAAGGCCACAGCAGATCTCAGCAGCGTAAAAGATGGCTCTCTGCTCATCAAAGCCAGAGTTGCCCATGTTGTAGATGTGGAATTTTAAGTCACCACCATTCATTATGGTCAACACCAGGCACAGCGCATCCTTGGTCTCATAGGCATATGCTAAACTAACCTGGAAAAAGGGGCACATTGGGATAGAGGCAACAGGGAGAAGTTGGGAAGACAGGAGTTGTATGTGAGGCAAACGGGGGTAGAAGGGACAGAAGGAAGAGTAGAGGTAAGAAACCAGGAACAAATTGCTTTCGTTCCATTCATGTGTCTTCACGTTTTACATACAATATAGGGATGGACATTTCAAGAGGTGACAAAATAAAACATGTACACACAATTCACATTTTGGGGCCCAGACACACAAACATACTATGGCAGGGGTCTCAAACCAAATCGCGCAGAGGGCCAAAATTCAAAGCACACTTCAGGCCGGACAGGATAAAGTACCACTGATAGTCACACACACACACACACACCTCTGCATTTGACCCATCCCCTTATTGCAATCATAGGAGGTAAGGGGAGCAGTGAGCAGCAGTGGGGGACGCGCTCGGGAATCATTTTGGTGATTTAACCCCCATTTCCAGGCTTCACGGTGGCAGAAGGGTTAGTGCGTCTGCCTCACAATACGAAGGTCCTGCAGTCCTGGGTTCAAATCCAGGCTCTGGATCTTTCTGTGTGGAGTTTGCATGTTCTCCCCGTGACTAGGTGGGTTCCCTACAAGTACTCCGGCTTCCTCCCACCTCCAAAGACATGCACCTGGGGATAGGTTGATTGGCAACACTAAATGGTCCCTAGTGTGTGAATGTGAGTGTGAATGTTGTCTGTCTATCTGTGTTGGCCCTGCGATGAGGTGGCGACTTGTCCAGGGTGTACCCCGCCTTCTGCCCGATTGTAGCTGAGATAGGCGCCAGCGCCCCCCGTGACCCCAAAAGGGAATAAGCGGTAGAAAATGGATGGATGGATGAACCCCCACTTCCAACCATTGATGCTGAGTGCCAAGCAGGGAGGTAATGGCTCCCATTTTTATAGTCTTTGGTTTAACTCGGCAGGGTTTGAACTCACGACCTACCGATCTCAGGGCGGACACTCTAACCACAAGGCCACTATAAATTGACACACCACCACCCAATTTGTGCGCCAGTTTTATAACGAGCGATCAAAAAAAACATTCATGTTGTATCCTGGATCAAGTGTGCGCAGGTTTTAAAGCTATTGGGGTGACATGTTCCAGTCATTATGTGCTTGGTTTTTCTGGCTTGGACAAAATGTGCATGACAGTAAGTGTTTTTGTGGGACATATTTATTTGATTTTTTTTAGATGTGTCGATTAACTTCATTTTTTCAACCACTTGTGTAAAGGAATTGTGCATTTTGGAAAATTATTTTTGTTTGTTCATTCTTAAAGAGTTACATTTTCCCACAATCTGAGAATTCCTGAATGTGTCGTGATTAAAATGAGGAAATACAATGGGAGAGAGGCGCTTGGTGTGAACGCTGAGACAGCAGCGGACGTTGTTTTGCCTCATTTTAATTGTAACAATCACTTTAAAACCTGCTCAGTGGCCTAGTGCCGTGGTTCTCCACCTTTTTTCAGTGATGTACCCCCTGTAACCATTTTTTTAATTCAAGTACCCCCTAATCAGAGCAAAGCATTTTTGGTTGAAAAAAAGATATAAAGAAGTAAAATACAGCACTATGTCATCAGTTTCTGATTTATTAAATTGTATAACAGTGCAAAATATTGCTCATTTGTAGTGGTCTTTTGAACTATTTGGAAAAAAAGATATAAAAATAACTAAAAACTTGTTGTAAAATAAAGGAGTGATTTAATTATAAAGTTTTCTACACATAGAAGTAATCAACTTAAAGTGCCCTCTTTGGGGATTGTAATAGAGATCCATCTGGATTCATCAACTTCATTCTAAACATTTCTTCACAAAATAAGAAATCTTTAACATCAATATTTACGGAAAATGTCCACAAAAAATCTAGCCGTCAACACTGAATATTGCATTGTTGTATTTTTTTCACAGTTTATGAGTTTACATTCATATTTTGTTGAAGTATTATTCAATAAATATATTTAGAAATGATTTTTGAATTGTTGCTATTTTTAGAATATTTTTAAAAAATCTCACATGCCCCTTGGCATACCTTCAAGTACTCCCAAGGGTACGCGTACCCCCATTTGAGAACCACTGGCCTCACGGTGGCAGAGGGGTTAGTGCGTCTGCCTCACAATACGAAGTTCCTGCAGTCCTGGGTTCAAATCCAGGCTCGGGATCTTTCTGTGTGGAGTTTGCATGTTCTCCCCGTGACTGCGTGGGTTCCCTCCGGGTACTCCGGCTTCCTCCCACTTCCAAAGACATGCACCTGGGGATAGGTTGATTGGCAACACTAAATGGTCCCTAGTGTGTGAATGTGAGTGTGAATGTTGTCTGTCTATCTGTATTGGCCCTGCGATGAGGTGGCGACTTGTCCAGGGTGTACCCTGCCTTCCGCCCGATTGTAGCTGAGATAGGCGCCAGCGCTCCCCGCGACCCCGAAAGGGAATAAGCGGTAGAAAATGGAAAATGGATGGATGGACTAGTAGTTAGAGTGTCCGCCCTGAGATCGGTAGGTTTGAGTTCAAACCCCGTAGCCATGCCAAAGACTTTAAAAATGGGACCCATTATCTACCTGCTTGGCACTCAGCACCAAGGGTTGTAATTGGGGGTTAAATCACCAAAATGATTTCCGAGCGCAGTCACAGCTGTTGCTCACTGCTCCCCTCACCTCCCAGGGGGTAGAACAAGGGGACGGGTCAAACACAGAGAGTAATTTCACGACACCAAGTGTGTGTGTGACTATCAGTGGTACTTTAACTTTAATAATTTAAGTTATTGTTGCTCAACCGTCTCCTCGTCATCTTTTTAACATGGGGGCAAAAGCTATGATATTTTATATGCGCGCAAAAACAGGAAAGACTTGTAACTTCAGTAGGGATGTCCGTAGAAAAAGGCAACTTTAGGGAGCTTTCTACAGAACCAAGAAGAGTTGGTAAGTCCGAGCATGCGCCTGAGGAGTGAGGGTTTCTCATCATACTTTGCTGTTACACAATTATCACTTTTGGCTGTGTTATCATGCATCTTTAACCTTTGGGTAAACCTGGGAATTTTGTCAGTCTTTTTATTGCCTTTGAAGATGACATCATGCAACAGAGTGTTCATTTTAAAGATTAGCGGAATGATATATGGCCACAGAAGTTTTGAAGGAATTTATCTGAAAATATGCATTGTCCGTTCTTTGCCTAGTTAATTTTGAGCTCAAGATATTGAGTGAGTATACATTGGAATACCCCGAGACCCTTTTGTCCCCTTCATAATGATCATTTTTTAACAATTTTATAAAGCATTTCATTATGCTATTTCCACGAAAACAAAATTAATCCAAGCATTTATCTTTGAAATTCGTGAAAATCCAATTAAAGGTGTAAAGTGACCTCTTAACCCAGGGGTGTCAAAGTCATTTTAGCTAAGGGGCCGCATGAAGGAAAATCTTTTTCCAAGTGGGCCGGAATGGTAAAATCATGGCATGATAACTTAAAAAAAAAGATAACGCCAGGTTGTCTACTTTGTTTTACTTTGACCAAAAATAGAACAAGCACATTATGAAAACATTCAAATCACAAAAAAATCCTCTGGACAATCAATCAATCAATCAATCAATGTTTATTTATATAGCCCCAAATCACAAATGTCTCAAAGGACTGCACAAATCATTACGACTACAACATCCTCGGAAGAACCCACAAAAGGGCAAGGAAAACTCACACCCAGTGGGCAGGGAGAATTCACATCCAGTGGGACGCCAGTGACAATGCTGACTATGAGAAACCTTGGAGAGGACCTCAGATGTGGGCAACCCCCCCCCTCTAGGGGACCGAAAGCAATGGATGTCGAGCGGGTCTAACATGATACAAAGCACTTCAAGTTTGTTTAAAAATTCTGAGGAAATGTTTGCAGTTTCAAACACACAATGAAGAACACAACGAGCTTAGACTTCGTCTTAGTGTATCTACAAAGCCAGGATTACACTTGAAGTCACAGTCTTTCTGGGATTCAACAAAAAACACATGTAAATTCTTCTAGGTATCATATACCTCCTTTGTCATGTCCACGTATCAATCCAGTGCCAACTCAACAAACGGTAAGAAACGGAGGTAAAAACTATTCAAAAAGGTTACGTTTTCTCGCTTTTGACAGAGACATTATGGGGGAGTAAGGGTGGAAAATAACGATGTGTTCGAAGCAGAAGACATAAAACGGCAGCTTTTAAGTTTCATTTGGGTCGAGAGAGGAGCCGCAGCTACGCTTTACTTTGTACCTCTTGCTAGTCCTAACAGAATTGCTATTGTGACATCCAGTGGACACATTAAGAACAGCAGTTTCTTTCATGAAAAAAAAAAAAAAAAAAAATGAGGCTCATTTTAATACTTGGCAAACTCCTCACGCGGGCAGGATAAAACCTGTTCTCGCGCCGTACGTTTAACACCCCTGCCTTAACGCCATCAGTGTGTGAATGTGTGTGTGAATGGATGAATGTGGAAATAGTGTCAAGGCGCTTTGAGTTCCTTAAAAAGGTAGAAAAGCGCTATACAAGTACAACCCATTTACCATTTAACCACTAGATACCGCCAGAGTACCATAGGGTGCTGTCACGCCAAATTTCTTCCCCCCTACAAAAACCTTCCCCTTGGAAGAAATTTGGCGGGACAGCCCCTCCAATGCCTGAAGGACCCCAACGAGGGCGTGACAATACCAAGTTATATGACTCTTGAGGGTTACAGCTGCAAAATTAGCAAAGCAAAAATAGCTTGAAAGGTTAGCATGCTGGAATGCTAATATTTTTTTTCCTCACCGTTAAGGGTTACAGCTGCAAAATTAGCAAAGCAAAAATAGCTTGAAAGGTTAGCATGCTGGAATGCTAATATTTTTTTTCCTCACCGTTAAGGGTTACAGCTGCAAAATTAGCAAAGCAAAAATAGCTTGAAAGGTTAGCATGCTGGAATGCTAATATTTTTTTTCCTCACCGTTAAGGGTTACAGCTGCAAAATTAGCAAAGCAAAAATAGCTAGAAAGGTTAGCATGCTGGAATGCTAATATTTTTTTCCCTCACCGTTAAGGGTTACAGCTGCAAAATTAGCAAAGCAAAAATAGCTTGAAAGGTTAGCATGCTGGAATGCTAATATTTTTTTTCCTCACCGTTAAGGGTTACAGTTGCAAAATTAGCAAAGCAAAAATAGCTTGAAAGGTTAGCATGCTGGAATGCTAATATTTTTTTTCCTCACCGTTAAGGGTTACAGCTGCAAAATTAGCAAAGCAAAAATAGCTTGAAAGGTTAGCATGCTGGAATGCTAATATTTTTTTTCCTCACCGTTAAGGGTTACAGCTGCAAAATTAGCAAAGCAAAAATAGCTTGAAAGGTTAGCATGCTGGAATGCTAATATTTTTTTTCCTCACCGTTAAGGGTTACAGCTGCAAAATTAGCAAAGCAAAAATGGCTTGAAAGGTTAGCATGCTGGAATGCTAATATTTTTTTTCCTCACCGTTAAGGGTTACAGCTGCAAAATTAGCAAAGCAAAAATAGCTTGAAAGGTTAGCATGCTGGAATGCTAATATTTTTTTTCCTCACCGTTAAGGGTTACAGCTGCAAAATTAGCAAAGCAAAAATAGCTTGAAAGGTTAGCATGCTGGAATGCTAATATTTTTTTTCCTCACCGTTAAGGGTTACAGCTGCAAAATTAGCAAAGCAAAAATAGCTTGAACGGTTAGCATGCTGGAATGCTAATATTTTTTTTCCTCACCGTTAAGGGTTACAGCTGCAAAATTAGCAAAGCAAAAATAGCTTGAAAGGTTAGCATGCTGGAATGCTAATATTTTTTTTCCTCACCGTTAAGGGTTACAGCTGCAAAATTAGCAAAGCAAAAATAGCTTGAAAGGTTAGCATGCTGGAATGCTAATATTTTTTCCTCACCGTTATTTTTCACCTATGACAATCAGCCGATTATAATGCTTTTAAAACAGGCAGCTGTGTGGGCTGCTTTAAGGTCCTTCCACCCTCATTGGGGTCCTTAAAGCAGTTTCTTCCGGGGGGAAGGTTTTTGTAGGGGGGGGAAGAAATTTGGCGTGACAGTACCACATATCCATATTAGACGCATATACACAACTTGCATGTAATTATGAAGATGTTGGTCAGTTGGTAGTGACATAAGAGTTGTAAGGACGTGGTTACTATTATTGCAGAGCTTGTTTTTTGTCATGACATTTTTTTGGGGTTGTCTTTGGGACAGTGTGGCGCAGTTGGGAGAGTGGCCGTGCACAACCACAGGGTCCCTGGTTCAATTCCCACTTAGTAAAAACCTCGTCACGTCCGTTGTGTCCTGAGCAAGACACTTCACCCTTGCTCCTGATGGGTGCTGGTTGGCGCCTTGCATGGCAGCTCCCTCCATCAGTGTGTGAATGTGTGTGTAAATGTGGAAGTAGTGTCAAAGCGCTTTGAGTACCTTGAAGGTAGAAAAGTGCTATGCAAGTACAACCCATTTACCATTTGACAAAAAGTGCCTAAAACATACAAAAATAATAATAATAAATAAAAAAACCCTTATATGGACGGATAGACCTAAAACTGATCTAGAGATTTAAGCATTGGAAGTAAAAAAAATATTATACAGTACCGGCCAAAAGTTTGGATATACCTTCTCATTCAATGCCTTTTCTTTATTTGAATGACTATGTACATTGTAGATTGTCACTGAAGGTATCAAAATGAACACGTTTTTGTTCTGTTTTATTTTATGCTTAAATCTACCATGTTCACGTCGGTTAAGTTTGTAATTATGTTACCTTGGGGCCAATTTGATGATTGTTTTCTTTATAAGTGTAACATTTGAATGATGATGAATGAATGGATGTTTTGTGGAAGTTGCAGATGTCACCAATGCGGCGGTTGAAAGAAACACTTGGTTGCTTTTGCAAACAGGTCTTTAATGGTGAACTGCCAACATGAGAATGCTGAACAGGAAGTGCGTAAAGCTTAATGGCTTTGTAAATACACTGAGACAAAGTCTAAGTGCATTGTTTTCTTCAAGGTGAAATAATCAAAAACATGTTTTATACTCTAGTTTCTTCAAAATAGCCACCCTTTGCTCCGATTACTGCATTTGCACACTCTTGGCATTCTCTCCATGAGCTTCAAGAGGTAGTCACCTGAAACGGCTTTCACTTCACAGGTGTGATAGTTTTGCTGCCTTCAGTGCAGTGACGATCTACAATATAAAAAGTCATGAAAATAAAGAAAACGCATTGGAATGAGAAGGTGTGTCTAAACGTTTGGCCTGTACTGTATATGACTTACTTTTGAAGTGAAGTGAAGTGAATTATATTTATATAGCGCTTTTCTCTAGTGACTCAAAGCGCTTTACATAGTGAAACCCAATATCTAAGTTACATTTAAACCAGTGTGGGTGGCACTGGGAGCAGGTGGGTAAAGTGTCTTGCCCAAGGACACAACGGCAGTGACTAGGATGGCGGAAGCGGGAATCGAACCTGCAACCCCTCAAGTTGCTGGCACGGCCACTCAGACTTTTAAGGCTTTTATAGCTGAAACCTCTTCCGGTCCCCAGGATCTATAACACTCACCACATTTGGGGGATGCCTAAGTGTTAATGTGTTATTTTGTCCAGACAGTGTTTAATAGTTCAATTGGTGCCGTTTTTAGTTGTGTACAATTCAAATATTGCCACTTATGGTGGTAATTTGACACCCTTTGCAAGAATGGTTTGTGCAATGAATCCTATTAATACCACTGCAGCCTTTGTTAACTGTTGTAAAAGGAAAACAATTTCCCCTGCTTATTCCCACCAACCTTCCCCTCGCTCCCTGGAGGGTCAGTGACATGCACGGTATTGTGTATTACTGCGTGTGTGTCAGTGCAGTGCAAGCAGGATGTTCATGAAGAGGAATTCCATCTGCTGCAGACTGTGCAGTAAGAAGGGATGGGAAAATTCTTCAGCGCTATCTCGTGCACCCCACTACACACGAAAGGGGAGGCCAGATAGATACTATGTGTCATTAACAACGCACCACTCTATTCATCTTGGATGCATAAACAATGCAAAAAAGCAATTAAGTTGTAGTGCACGGTCGTAATGTAATTTATTACCGAATGTAACTCACCTCTGCAGCCAACGTTGTGTAAATATTTGACAAAATCCTGGTCCTATAACTTTTCTACCCAAGTATTGTCTTTGTCGATCTGTCTGTGCTGCTACAGATGCACACTACAGCATGAAAAGTAAAAAGAGGACCATAACATAAGGCAGTGTTTTTCAACCACTGTGCCGCGGCCCACTAGTGTGCCGTGAGATATCATTTCACCTAATTGGGTTAAAAATATATTTAGCAAACGAGTAATTATAATCCGCAAATAATGTGCCGTTGTTGAGTGTCAGAGCTGTCTAGACCTCGGCAGAGTAACCGTGTAATACTTTTCCAAATCAGTAGGTGGCAGCAGTTAGCTAATTGCTTTGCAGATGTCGGGAACATGGTTTGTCGTGATCACAATATGCAGACGACAGCGGGAGGCAGCGTGCAGGTAAAAAGGTATCTAATGCTTAAACCAGGGGTAGGGAACCTATGGCAAAGCCCTCTTTTGAAGACTGCATCTGGCGCTCAGATAAATCTCAGCTATATTGCTTAACATGATAAGTAATGAATCATCTCGCTGGTAAACACAGTGTCAAAATATAATTCTCATGCATTTTAATCCATCCATCCGTTTTTCCACCACACCTGTTCAAGAAGTCGCATTAATGGTAAGAAGTGTTTTATTTATTATTGGTTAGCTTCAGAATGACAATGTTATTAAAAAGAATAAGATACTTAATACACTCTAAAAATGTTGGTCTTATTTAAAAATTAACACATTTAGTTGTATTCAGTGTTTAAAAAAATATTATTGTATGGCTCTCACGGAAATACATTTTAAAATATTTGGCTCTCATAACTCTCTCAGCCGAAAAGTTTCACGACCCCCCGGCTAAAACCAATAATAAACAGAAGGCAAGTGCCGCTAAGAAAAGGCACTGAATCTTAGGGATGGCTATGCAAAACAAAACTAAAACTAAACTGGCTGCAAAGTAAACAAACACAGAATGCTGGACGACAGCAAAGACTTACAGCGTGTGGAGCAGCAGATGGCGTCCACAAAGTACATCCGTACATGACATGACAATCAACAACAAAATAGGAAACACTACACACAGGAAAACACCAAAAAAGTCCAAATAAGTCACGGCGTGATGTGACAGGTCAGGACAATACACGTACTTTGAGACAAACTATAATGATGCATGTTTGGTTATGGTTTGAATTTATATCAAACAATTGCGACAAGGACTTTTTACTGTCATTATCGGCTGCTGAGTTTCATTTTTTTTATGTTTTCTGCTAGTTGTGTGCCTCGGGATTTTTCCAATGCGCTTCGGCTCAAAAAAGGTTGATAAACACTGACATAAGGTAACCATATCTGTTGACTAAGAGAGAGCACTGATCAAAAAGACAAAGAACAGGAGTGGGGGGGAGAGAGCGAGAGAAGAAGGGTTTCAGAGAGCACTTGACTCTTCTCCTTGCTACTGCTGTTTGGTCAGTGTTGCTAGGCAACAGAGCAGCCCTTGTAGATAGAGAGGTACATGACGAGTCATCATTTCTGCCTGCAGCACAGAGAACGAACACACACACACACACACACACACACACACACACACACACACACACACACACACACACACACACGCACGGAATCATGTGTCAGTCCCGGGTGACACAACCTTGAAGTGTAAGGTTCGGTAACAAGCCCATTCCAACCTGTGTGTGTGTGTGTGTGTGTGTGTGTGTGTGTGTCGGCCATGACTCACTCAAGCAAGACACTCAGCATAGTTCACCCCGCATCACAATACAACAACTCATACAACTATTAGCTTCAAAAGGAGAACAGAGAGACATTCCGTGTCGGCGCAGGTGACAGTCGAACACGTCAACGTGCGCTTCTGCAATAAGCACAGCGTGTTCCAGAAAAAACACACATTCACGGCATTCTGATCCCACCTGGAAGCTCCTTGTCATGTTCCATGAGGAATAAAAAAAAAAAAAAAAGACTCGGTGCTATAATAATTTCCTTGGAACAATAATTTTGAAGAAAAACACTGGCTTTCCTGCCAGAGCACCTGAGTTGATGACTGAGCTCAGTCGGTCCATGTGGAAAGAAGCACACATGCCTGCATTTGATGTCATCAAGCCCGATTCAGGAGGTTTAACACCAACGGCGTTCTCACTACTTTTTTTTTTTTTTTTTTTGCAAAACTCCCTTAGCCCGGGAATCGAACCCAGGACCTTTTTTTTTTTTTTTTTTTTTTATTAAATCAACACAAAAACACACAAAATACACTTTCCATCAGTGCATCAACCCCCCAAAGAAAACCCCTCCCTCCCCCGTTCACACCCAGCCACACCCACTCACACAAAAAAGGGTTGTTTCTTTCTGCTCCCAAAATGCTGGTTCCCACAACATATATAACACAGTCTGCAAGGGACATAGTCCCTGAAACACACATGATTGTGTGTGTCGCCGGTCCACTAACACTATCATTAATTACTATTTTTTATGTAATTGTTTTATATGATTTTACTTTCTTTTTTATCCAAAAAAAATGTCATTGTTTTCCTTTTTTTTTAATCTCATTTTATTTTATTAAAAAAATAAATAAAAAATAACCTTATCTTCATCAGACCAGGTTGTTAATGGAATTAGACTTGTCTAAAAGGTTTTTAAAACCAGGTCCAGTCCAGACAATGTCAAAGTGGGCCTCAGCAACACACACCCTCATCCATGTGCAACAACACTACTTTGTAAGGACGGGATACTGTAAAATGTTTGATAATTATTTAAAAATAATAAAAGGTTCTGACACGTCTCGGTCTCACTGTTAGGAAGTTTGGACTCCCCACTCTCCGCAGGGATTAGTACTTTTCACATTTGAAACAATACGGTACAAATTTTCAGCACTGGTATTGAACGATACCCATTTTTGGTACTTTTGCGTGTTAAATAAGCTTTATATGATTAATAATAACAGCTATTTTCTTTTATTTAACATTCAACAGTAAGCTGTCAATAACATTGCTCTCTAGTTCAATCAATCAATGTTTATTTATATTGTCCGAAATCACAAGGGTCTCAAAGGGCTGCACAAGCCACAACGACATCCGCGGATCAGTGCACACATAAGGGCAAGGAAAAACTCACAACCCAGTGGGACGTCGATGAGAATGACTATGAGAAACCTTGGAGAGGACCGCACATGTGGGTAAGCCCCTCCCCACCCCCTAGGGAAGACCGGATGCAATGGACGTCGAGTGGGTCTGACATAATATTGTGAAAGTCCAGTCCATAGTGGCTCTAACATAATAGTGAGAGTCCAGTCCATAGTGGATTTAACATAATAGTGAGAGTCCAGTCCATAGTGGGGCCAGCAGGAGACCACCCTGGGTCCCGACTCTGGACAGCCAGTACATCATCCATGGCCACCGAACCTTGTTGTATTATCTTGATTTCTTACACTTTTGAGTGTCATTTGTAAGTATTATATAGTAGAATTCCAAGTAGATGAATGGCAGTAGTGTACAGCAGTGTTTTTCAACCTTTTTTGAGCCAAGGCAAATTTTTTAATTGAAAAATCTCAAGGCACTCCACGAGCAGAAAACATTAAAATATGTAATTCAGCAGCCGATATTGACAATAAAAAGTTGTTCTCGCATTTGTTGGATAAGACTTTAAACCATAACTAACCAGACATCAATATAGCTCTTGTCTGAAAGTAGGTGTACTGTCACCACCTGTCACATCATCCCCTTATTGGGAGTTTTTTGGTGTTTTTCTGTGTGTAGTGTTTTACTTCTTGTCTTGCGCTCCTATTTTGTTGTCGATTGTCATGTACAGATGTACTTTGTGGACGCCATCTGCTGCTCCACACGGTGTAAGTCTTTGCTGTCGTCCTGCATTCTGTTTTTCTTTACTTTGCAGCCAGTTCAGTTTTAGCTTCATTTTGCATAGCCATCCCTCAGCTTTTTCTAAGTGGCACTTGCCTTTTGTTTATTTCTGGTTTAAGCATTAGATACCTTTTTACCTGCATGATGCCTCCCACTGTTGTCTGCACATAGTGATCATGACAAAGCATGTTCCTGACAACTACAAAGCAATTAGCTACCTGCTGCCACCTACTGATATGGAAGAGTATTACACAGTTACTCTGCTGATCTCTAGACAGTTCTGACACTCAACAACGGCACATTTGTGGATTGTAATTACTGGTTTGCAAAAAAATGTTTTTAACCCAATTAGGTGAAATTAGATCATCTCCCACGGCACACCAAACAATATCTCAATATCACACGGTACACAGTGGTTGAAAAACACTGTTGTATAGACTACAACGGGGGTTTCCAAACACTTCGCTGGCTTATTTTTCTTTTGTGGAGTTCACCAAAGGGTCAACAAATATTTGGTTAAGCTGTCGGTATTTGTATAACTGTTCAATTAAGACAATATGCCTCTCTTCACTGACAAATTGCCACAAAATAGTACAAAGACAATAACCCCACTGCTGGAGAAGAGTTCTGCTTCCCTGTAAAAGTACAGTTTAAATGCTGCCAGCCGTTTAAATAAAACACAATCGTTGTGTCAAAGTAGCTCTAATACAAGATGCAGATCCATTTTTTTAGTTTTTACAGAAAATGTAATTTGTGGAAACCAACAAAAACAAGCTAATTCCTTTTACATGGGTTAAAATAAGATATGAAAATTAACATTACCAAAATGAGTAAGTAGCTCACAGTGATTTTCATTTTGTAAAAGTAGTTCTCAGAAGAAAAAATGTCAGAGTCTCCTGGTCCACGGTGTGTTGCCTAGTCATGGAGTAGTCTTTGCCATTAAAGAGGACCTACTATGCAAAACCAACTTTTCTTACCTCCGAGTACCTGTTTTTGTGTATTTTGGGATCTTAAGAAGTCCTGGAAATTTTAATTAAACCATGGAGGCATGGTGGAGATATTTAGAAAACAATCTTGCCCTCCTTCTAACTTCCTCGAACAAACTGCCCCAATTATGACATCAGCAGATATATATATATATATATATATATCGTAGCAATTTACCCAAATGGGCCAGTCAGCCAATGTAGTCCAAAATTGTAATCAATAAGCTCCTTTGCTTTATCCTCTTGATGCACATGCATCCTCCGCTGTTGCCATTTCTAATTCATAGCTACTTATATCTGTCAGTAAACCCACTATGGAAGCACTAAAAATTACAACATGGCTGTCGGGAGAAGACACTGTCGAAGTGGAGTCACGTAAATAAGACTGATCAGAAAGCGGCTTGAAGATGGCCAGTAAATCATAACCTTTGCAAAATCTTGATCAACAAGCCACCATTAAATGTTATGTAGATCACAAGGAAGTGTTTTAAATGTAGAAAACAATCATAATATGACTCCTTTAAGCTGAATGTAGTCTTTTGTTGGATTCTAAAAAGTGTTTATAGTCTAAGTATTGTACCTAATACACAGCAGCGGTTTGATTGTTGGTTGGAGTTTTAATTGCCTGATTTGAATCGCTAAATCTAATCGGTAGCATGTTTATTGCAATTCCAATGTAAATTAGCATTGACCTGGCGCATTTTGAAAAGTGGAGGCTTACTGTTTGTTCGTGTTTTTTCTATCAAATATACTTGCTTTGTTGGCATGGAAAATAGCAACATTACCTGGAGGCAGTTTGACTGAGTCTGCTCTGAGTGCTGCTTGAGTGCTTGTTTGCCCGCCAAGTGTTTAAGTGTTTAAGTCTGGAACTGGACGTGACTTCATGTGCAACAAAGGTATGGGAATATGGCATCGTTTGATATTACGTTAGTCGATTCCAAATAGTACTTACGGAAATTGGTCCCTGCCTATAAAAATACCGAATTCGGTACCCATGCTGGAAATGCGGAGCACAAATTTTTGCTAAAACTACAATTCTTAGCTGTTTTTTTATTTTTCTAACAAAAAAATCAATACTGTATTATATATGTATATATATTACAGTATTGATTATATATATATATATATATATATATATTTTACATTTACATTTTTAGCTTTATTTGTATTTAATTTGTGTACTTGCTTCACTTTATGCTTGCAATATATACCCTTTGCTGCTGTAACACTGTAAATGACACCTTTGTAGGATAAATAAAGGATTATCTTATGTTTGTGTATTGAATTTGCATGCATGCCTGGTTTTATTCCACCCCGGTACTCCGCTCCCTCCCTTGCACATGACCCAAAAATAAATGGTATTTTAATTGCAGACTATAAATGATCATACGTGTGAATATAAGTGTGAAAATATTTTTTTCTATATGTGTCCTCTAATTGGTTGGCGACCAGTCCGAGGTTTACGTCCGCTCGGATCGGCTGACGCTTACCCATGACTCTAATGAGCACAAGCGATAAAGAAAAAGAAGATCAAGAATACACAATTAAAGGGGCCACCTGACATTGGAACAGGAACAAGTTCAGAGTTCAACTGCTACCACAAGTATTTACAGTTAACACATTTTCTCCTCCTTCATTTGGGACCCATAAACAACTGCTGACATCTGTCTTTAAGGTTTCAGATGTTTCCTATAATGTATCATCTGACATTTTAAAGACCGTCAGCTTCACATTCTTGGTGCTTTGGCCCAGCATGAAAGGAACACATATCCTGGTGACTTCCTGAAAGAGCGTTCAAGCCTGCTATTCAAGTGGCAGCCAAAAAAACATGACACGCTCATGACTATGGCTCAGTTTATAGAATTCCTCCACATGAAAATCAGCCAAGTGCAACAGAACTATTAAGCGTTTTAGGCATGGTGAAACAGTGACAGGGTAATTATTTTTTTTTAGAGAGGGTGGGGGGTTGGGAGTTCTGGCAAACATCCACATATGTCAGGACACTGTACTGCTTTCTTGGACATGCCCCATGCAGTGTGTTGTGTCCCACAAAACTCCACCGCAGACTCAATGACATTGCAACACGGCCCATGACATGTTTCCCAATAAGAGAAGCATGCTGTGATATGGACGCAAATTATTACTAGGGATGTGCCAACCGATCGGCCACCGATCAGTATCGTGCCAATTTTCGTGAACAAGTAGATGCTGATTAATGCCTTTTAACGCCGATCACAAAATGCAATCCCCTCTGGCTGATACGCAACGTGGAGCCCCTCCTTTAAGAAAATGAACCAGATTTGTAAGTAATTTAAGTGTCATTGTCAAGTAGTATTATCACTGGAGGACGAACCTATTTATACACACACACACACACACACACACAGAGCGCGAGCTAGGAGCAGGCATGCTAACAGCTGTGAATGGAACTGCATTTCAGCAGAAAGTAATCAGTTGTGAACAGGAAATGAAGTAGATTCATAATATAGATAGAGGACAATATAACAAAAACTGTTGGCTTGTCAGCATTGTCACACTCAAGTAAGTGGAGGGTGATTCGATCTATACATTGGCAGTATTAGTATATGATCGATACTAAAGTGATTAGGTCGATATTTTAATTTTCTTAAAATCTTTTTGTCAATGTTTACAAACTCAATAAATTATTCCCTGGACACATGAGAACTTTGAGAGCAAAAACCGAAGGATCTAAAAAAGTAACAGTTTATTCTTTTGTTTACTTACTGTGTACTTTTGATTTTGTTTTACTTGAGCAATTGTGTGTAATAAAAGAGAAGAACGTGTGTCATTTGTTAAACAGTCACCATAAATAAATACAGTTACTACATGTATGGGTATTGATATCGGCCAATCTCACTCATGGATGATCGGTATCGGAATTGTAAAACCTGGTTCGGAACATCCCTAATGATCACATAGCATCCATATAAACATTTGTTTGGAGACAGCCTCAAACATCTCTGGGAATTTAAACAAATTTGAGGAACTTTTAAAGTATAGAGCTTCCAATAGGTTACTCTGTGCTTTAACAATGCCATCACCCCCCAAGCTTTAGGATTTCTCACAACAAATGCACATTTTCCAAGCATTCCAGCATGAGTGCTTCAAATGAAATAAATGTTAACTTGTTTGCAAAAATGGCAGGATCATCAGCAAAACAACACTATTTTTTTTCTCCCATGATTTTGCAGCATGCTTAAAAAAACAGCAGGTGACTTTTGCTTCCAATTGTTTGCTTTTAATTGATCATCTCTCGTTCCACTGGGTATGAGAAGGCACATCCACACAGCGAGGATGTCAGGAACCAAACTTTGATAGCTGATTAGTAGCCATTGCAAACAGGCTATTCATTTCCTTCGCAGCCGACAACAATGCTCACACGCACACACACACACACGCACACACACATCAAACAAACACAATTTGGTTGAAAGGTTGAATAAGAAAAAGGTAGTACTTACTACAAAACTACTGTTAACTTTTTCTAAAATTCGTTTTTCGTTTAGTGCCATTGCTTCACCTTTTCTTTTCTTCACTCGTTTCTTTTCCAGCTTTTTACAGGCGTACATCTTACCGGTGGCGCGTACTTGGCAGGCACAAACCTGGAAAGGCAAGTGGTGAGGACACATGAACAAACGATATTTGGTGGAACTCATGGAAGTTATCATCATATTACAGGATTTTCCACCTTTCCATGGAGTAAAAATCAAGAAAGGTGCTTTAAATCAGGGATTGTAGACCTTTTTTGACCCTGGGGCCCAACTTTTCCACTACAGAGAGGCCCCGGCCCACTCAAATATTATCACACAAAAATACATTTACATACAATTATCTTGTGCTAAAATTAACAAAAAAATGTAATAATATGTTTAACTAAACTGCGATGAGGTGGCGTCTTGTCAAGGGTGTACCCCGCCTTCCGAATGCAGTTGGGATAGGCTCCAGCACCCCCGCCATCCCAAAAGTAATAAGGGGTAGAAAATGGATGTATGTTTAACTAAGTGTCCATGAAATTGAAATGCAAATTAAAACCAGCCTTACCACTTTAGGGATCGAATTTGTGCTTAAGAAACTAATTTATGACTTCAGAAATGGACTTTTGCTTGTTTAAGATTGTGAATACACTGCAAAGGAAGCTGACTAAATATAAGATAAAAATACTAGATTTTAGGAAAATATACTAAAAACGAGTGAAGTTCATTTGACTTTATGAGACATCCTAAATGAAAGGTCTACAAGGTTGGCAGGACTTTGAAGCTACAAATAAGCATTCCATTCTAAAAAAAAAAAAAAAACAATTCTTAAATTAAGCATGTTTGGGATGTTGCAGAATTTTCAAACAAGATTTTCTATGTGGGAAAAAAAAAATATCTTATTTAAATAGTTATCTCCTCAACTTGAACATTTTAAAACTACAATGGACAAAATGTAATTATTCATTCTAAAATTAAGATTATGACTAACGATAAGTAAATAGCTCCTAAAAGTAGGGACATTTCTAGAAATAAAATTTTAAAATGGCAAATAATTTGCTGTGTCCTGCCACTAGTGGTGGAAAAGTGTGTTGCAACGTACAAACCACACCTGTGAAACAGTTGGGGCCCAACAATAGTAAATAAACCACTGCTTTAAATAACGGTTAAAAGTTATAAAAAATAAAAAAAAAAGGTCAAAGTTATGTACATTTCAAGGAGCTTCACAATCAACAGTTATGCATTTTGCCTGGTGACACTCACCTCGCCAAATCCACCTTTTCCTAGTACTCTATAATGTCTGAAGGTATTTTTGGTTACTGGTTGCCTAGAAGGGAAAGACAAAAAGAAAGCTGGATAAGATAAGACAGCATTAAATAACTGACAGGTCCTCTTCAGCTCGGAACATGTGATGGTGCACACTAATAAAACTATAATATATTATTAATCCCACTGCTTTGATTAACAGCCAATGTTCTAATTAACGACACTTATCAAGCATTCAAAACTGAATCTATAATGAGAAGCACGGCTCTTATGTCTGATTGTGATTTATTGTTTGAATAATAATAACAGTGCTGAGAATCGAGCGATCATACAAGCAACTGTGCGTCACGATTGTGTGATAGCAGGTCTATCTCTCATCTCAATTACAGAACATGTACAGCACCGTGCATGAAAACTTGCATGTACAACACCCAAAACCAGTGAAGTTGGCACAATGTGTTATTCGTGAATAAAAACAGAACACAAATCCTTTTCAACTTATATTTAATTGAATATACTGCAGAGACAAGATATTTTTGGATGTTTCAACTGAGAAACTTATTATTTTTTTCAAATAACCATTAACTTAGAATTTAATGGCAGCAACACATGCAAAAAAGTTGGCACAGGGGCATTTTTACCACTGTGTTACATGTCCTTTCCTTTTAACAACACTCAGTAAACATTTGGGAACTGAGGAGACCAATTTTTGAAGATTTTCAGAAGGAATTCTTTCCTATTCTTGCTTCATGTACAGCTTAAGTTGTTCAACAGTCCGGGGTCTCCGTTGTGGTATTTTAGGCTTCATATTTTGTCCTTTGAGACATTTGTGATTTAGGGCTATATAAATAAACATTGATTGATTGATTGATAGGCTTCACGGTGGCAGAGGGGTTAGTGCGTCTGCCTCACAATACGAAAGTCCTGCAGTCCTGGGTTCAAATCCAGGCTCGGGATCTTTCTGTGTGGAGTTTGCATGTTCTCCCCGTGACTGCGTGGGTTCCCTCCGGGTACTCCGGCTTCCTCCCACTTCCAAAGACATGCACCTGGGGATAGGTTGATTGGCAACACTAAATGGTCCCTAGTGTGTGAATGTTGTCTGTCTATCTGTGTTGGCCCTGTGATGAGGTGGCGACTTGTCCAGGGTGTACCCCGCCTTCCGCCCGATTATAGCTGAGCTAGGCGCCAGCGCCCCCCGCGACCCCGAAAGGGAATAAGCGGTAGAAAATGGATGGATGATTGATTGATATTGCACCACACATTTTCAATGGGATACAGGTCTGGACTACAGGCAGGTCACTCTAGTACCCGCACTCTTTCAAAACGAAGCCTTGGCATTGTCTTGTGAAATAAGCAGGGGCGTCCATAATAACGTTGCTTGAATAGCAGCATATGTTGCTCCAAAACTTGTATGTACCTTTCAGCATTAATGGTGCCTTCACAGATGTGTAAGTTACCCATGCCTTGGGCACTAATATCAATCAATCAATCAATGTTTACTTATATAGCCCTAAATCACTAGTGTCTCAAAGGGCTGCACAAACCACCACGACATCCTTATACACCCCCATACCATCATAGATGCTGGATTTTGAACTTTGCGCCTGTAACAATCCGGATGGATATTTTCCTCTTTGGTCCGGAGGACATGACGTCCGCAGTTTCTAAAAAACAATTTGAAATGTGGACTCGTCAGACCACTGAACACTTTTCCACTTTGCATCAGTCTATCTTACATGTGCTCGGGGTTTCTGGGTGTTGTTGAAAAATGGCTTTCGCTTTGCATAGTAGAATTTAAACTTGCACTTACAGATGTAGCAACAAACTGTAGCTACTGACAGTGGTTTTCCGAAGTGTTCCTGAGCCCATGCGGTGATATCCTTTACACAATGTCGCTTTTTGATGCCGTACCGCCTGAAGGATCGATGGTACGTAATATCATTGCTTAAGTGCAGTGATTTCTCCAGATTCTCTGAACATTTTCATATTACGGACCGCAGATGATGAAAACCTTAAATTCCTTGCAATAGAAATGTTGTTCTTAATCTGTCCGACAATTTGCTCACACATTTGTTCACAAAGTGGTGACCCTCGCCCCATCCTTGTTTGTGAATGACTGAGCATTTCATGGAAGCTACTTTTATACCCAATATAGGCATCCATCTGTTCCCAATTAGCCTGTTCACCTGTGGGATGTTCCAAATAAGTGTTTGATGAGCATTTCTTAACTTACTCAGTCTTTTTTGCCACTTGTGCCAGCTTTTTTGAAACATGTTGCAGGCATTATATTCCAAATGAGCTAATATTTGCAAAAAATAACAAAGTTTTCCAGTTTAAAGGTTAAGTATCTTGTCTTTGCAGTCTACTCAATTGAATATAGATTAAAAAGGATTTGCAAATCATTGTATTCTGTTTTTATTTTCGATCTCCACAACTTGCCAACTTCACTGGTTTTGGGGTTTGTACTTCTGACGGGACCACAGTATATCTGTGGTGTTTGGTTGCATCCTATAATATCTGAAAATGTTGCCAGATAATTTAGCAACTGTCAGTATGTTTCCATGCACTAAATCCGCCAGATCTCTCCAATAATTTGTTGTCATCTATTTTCACACACACGTGAATTCATTGCTCCATCTTTAATTTGACTGTTTGTCGTATACGCTGTGTGCCTCTCGTACACTAGCGGGCAATTTTGGTCATTTCAGTTTGTTCAGCTATATGTTAACGTAAATTGAATAAGAGAATGCTACATGCTTAAAATAATATGCTCCGGGTCTGACCAATAACTACAAAACTTGTGGTTATGATCACCAGACTCGTAAAAAAAAAATAAAAATGACTCTTTTGGTGTACTGCATTGGCTATTAGTACGCAGTGAAATATATCTAAATTGCGTTGTCGAAATTGTTGAAAATGGACGTTTGATTTCTACAACACTAATAAAAGTATGAACAACAATTTTGTCGTGGATTATTTGAATGAATGAGAACAATGCAGTCTGGAAGTCAAGTGATCTACCGCTATTAATTATTATTTATTAACATACACATTAGTTTTACTCTGTGTTAATTCCATTGTGTGTACAAAAAAGGTTTAGTGACTATTTAATGTAAGTTTCAATTTTATTATATACTAAATAAATATTGACTTATTTCAGTTTCTATATCTTCACTTTGTATGCTTCTGTGATGACGTGAATAGTCCCCCAAAGCCTTTGTACTTCTTCGCCTGTGAATAATGTAGTAAGAGCAGCGTGTTTGTCATCCATAGATTGGTGCACTAATAACTTACTACAAGCCAGAGTAAACTAAAATGCTCATTTAAAAACAAAACAAAAAACAAATCAGATTGAGATGTATCAATGTGTTGTAGAAAGCTTACTTCGAGCTGAATTATTTGAGTAATCAAACTTATTTAATGCATGGAAAAGTAATGTGATTCATGCTCCTGCTCCTTCTTCTTATTCTCTGGCAGACCAGGTGCTTATGAGATGTAATAAGCAGAATCACAATGCCATCTTCGGTACATAGTTATATAGAGATAAGGTGCATTGTTAAACAATATAACATTAGAATGTGCTCATTGTGGCTCAACTGTAGCTGTCCAAATTTATTCCACAAATAAATAAACATAATAATAATAATAATGGATTAGATATGGGAAATACTTCTTTTCTTAGCGCAAGCATGTTTCATTTAGACAACTGGCTTGTTGTTATGTGTACTTTTTAAAAGTAAACCGGTGGTAACTCATTTGTTACATTGGAAACAAGCATTGTGTCAGAGTTTTTTTTATGTAAACATCCAACCAATGTTATACTCTATTTATGGGATGTAAACATTCCATAAAGTGGTGCAATACTGGCATTTTTGACAGTGATATCAATATAGTTGAATTATCCCTCATTCAGAAATAAAACTTTGTGGCACAAAAAAAGTTGTTTGTTTTTTTTCTTTGATGAGCCTGAAAGAGTGGCAGCATTCATTTTACTTTACTTTTGGTATTAGTCTCAACTTTTGTTGCTTTTTTTTAATCACTTATCTTTTCCAAAAACCACTAATTATGGTTCTTGGGCGCTTTTGGGTGTTTTCGTTACTTTTCTTTTTCTTATCAGTTGAGCAGCCGGCCCCTTGTTTACACACGCGAGGAGCCGTTTGCGCTCTCCTTGGCCGAACATTCCCGTGGAACTATGGAAAAAGCGCCGGGGATGCCGTGCCGGCATGAAAATTAAGGAACAGAGAAGGAAATTTAAGCCTGCAATTCCCTTTGTCCTCATGGGGAACATGCGGTCTTTGGCGCATAAAATGGACGAATTGTTTGGGCATGTCCGAACTCAAAAGGAGTATGCTGTGTGCAGTTTCATGTGCTTTACGAATACTTGGCTACAGGCGCATCTCTACCCGCCTTCACAACCTCACGGGCGGACAGAGACACACTCCTTAGCGGTAAGAAGAAAGGTGGTGGGATTGCCATCTTGGTCAAGGAGAGGTGGTTTTAATCCTAGACATTTTACTGTAAAGGAATAAGTTTGTAGATAGATAGATAGATAGATAGATAGATAGATAGATAGATAGATAGATAGATAGATAGATAGTACTTTATTGATTCCTTCAGGAGAGTTCCTTCAGGAAAATAAAATTCCAGCAGCAGTGTACAGAGTTGAGATCAATTTAAAAAAAAGTAGAAAGTAAATAATGGGGGTTTAAATGGAAACAAAATAGAGAAATATTATAAAAAGAATAAAAACAATGGGAATAACAATATAACAGTAAAATAAGAATATAACAAGACAAAGTAGGCAGTAGTGACCATGTTATGAAAACGTATTGCACTGTTATTGTTTTGCATCCCCTGTCATCCTAGTACCCCCCCGCCCCCCGTCCCAGAGAGGAGTTGTACAGTCTAATGGTGTGTGGGACAAAGGAGTTTTTGAGTCTATTAGTCCTGCACTTGGGATGAAGCAGTCTAGAACTGAACAGGCTCCTCTGGCTACTGATAACACTATGCAGAGGGTGACTGGCATCATCCAGGATGCTCACTAGTTTGTCAACAGTCCTCTTCTCTGCCACCCTCACCAGTGAGTCCAGTTTCATTCCGATCGTAGAACCGGCCCGCCTGATCAGTTTCTCAAGTCTGGAGCTGTCCTTCTTAGATGTACTGCCCCCCCAGCACACTACCATGTAGAACAGAACACTGGCAACCACAGACTGGTAGTACATCCACAGGAGTTTTCTACAAATGTTGAAGGAGTGCAGTCTCCTGAGGAAGTACAGCCTGCTCTGTCCTTTCTTGTACTGGTGGTCCGTGTTAACAGTCCAGTCCAGCTTATTGTCCACCCAAACCCCGAGGTACTTGAATGAGTCCACGGTCTGTACCTCAACTCCCTCGATCACAATAGGTTGTGACCGTGGACTCGACCTCCCAAAATCAATGACCAGCTCCTTGGTCTTTGATGGGTTGAGCTGCAAGACGTTCGTGTGGCACCAGACAACAAAGTCCCTCACCAGGTTCCGAAACTCCTCCGTCCCTGATGCACCCGACGATGGCTGTGTCATCCGCGTACTTCTGGATGTGACACAGCTCTGAGTTGTAGCAGAAGTCAGCGGTGTACAGGGTGAAGAGAACAGGGGCCAGCACCGTTCCCTGCGGTGCTCCGGTGCTGCTGATCACAGTGTCAGACGTGATGTCCTTCAGTCTGACAGACTGTGGCCTGTCAGTGAGGTAGTTCGAAATCCAGGCAACCAGGCAGGGGTCCACTTGCATTTTGTAGAGCTTGTCCTGAAGGAGGCGGGGCTGGATGGTATTAAAGGCACTCGAGAAGTCCAGGAACAGGATCCTCACCATGCCATTTTCCTTATCCAGGTGTGAGTGGGCTCGATGCAGCAGGTAAAGGATAGCATCCTCCACACCAACGCCTTCCTGGTACGCAAACTGCAGGCTGTCCTGGGCATGTTGCACCTGTGGTCTGAGGAGGCTGATAAATAGCCGCTCCAATGTCTTCATTAGATAATGTATGCCGGACATCGAACTTCTGGCTGTTGGAATTCGACCATTCTATTTGCCGAGGGAGTTTACTTCTCTAATCTTCATCGGAGTATGCATCCCTCCTGCAGACGTGGCTGCTGCTTGCGACACCATTCTTTTTTTTCTTTGACAATTTCCCTTGTGGATCAATAAAGTTTGTCTAAGTCTAAAAGCTAAGCACATTTACTGTATTAATTTCCTCACAAAAATGTTTGTTGGAAACACATAAAAAATAATAAGAAGAAAATAGAAACATTTTTAAAATGTATACAAATATAACTACGATTAAAAAAAAGGAAATGTTTCACGGTCCGAAAACACATTAAGACAAATAAATGAGCTCACACAGCTCCTTAAGTAAAAATTCACATTAATCAGGGTTTATCTTTTTAAAATGATATACGTTAACTGTGTTTATAACTGTAATGAAATAATAAAATTATCTATATTTGTCACAATGTGAGGGGTACGAGATCTGCCAGCAGTGGTTGGCAAAATGCACTTTCTGCTTTCATTCTTTAAATCAGCCATTTCTTTCCACATTGGTTAGTCTGGACAGGATTTTGCTCCTCCAGTGGGACAATCCATATGAAGTTATGGAGGGTTTTGATGCTGTAGAGGCAACAACAAAGGATCCTGCCACACAACACACTGGAACTGACGGCTCACCTCTCCAACCATTTCCACTGCAGGAAGCGAGAGAAGTACATGGACTCCTGGTAGGATGAAAAGGGAGCTCCACTTAGATAATCACGAACTATTCTGTGGGGGAGAGAGAAAAGTTTTAAATGATTTCATGTATTTATTACGAAACGTTAGTGAAAGTGTGTAAAAAAAAAAAGTATAGTGCAGAAAAAAAACTGTAGAGAATGCCTACATTTACATATCCTCTTAAACCAGCGGTCCCCAAACTTTTTGACTCGGGGGATTGGATTGGATGAAAAAAAAATTGGCCGGGGGCCGATAACATCGGACTGCCAATATTATCGGCAGATAAATGCTTCAAAATGTAATATCTAAAATTATCGGTATCGGTTTAAGAAGTTAAAATGTATTACTTTTTAATACGCCGCTGTGTACACGGACGTAGGGAGAAGTACAGAGCGCCAATAAACCTTAAAGGCACTGTCTTTGTGTGGCGGCCCAATCACATAATATCTACAACTTTTCACACACACAAGTGAATGCAAGGCATACTTGGTCAACAGCCACACAGGTCACACTGAGGGTGGCCGTATAAAGAACTTTAACACTGTTACAATTATGCGCCACACTGTGAACCCACACCCAACAAGAATGACAAACACATTTTGGGAGAACATCCACACCGTAACACAACGTAAACACAACAGAACAAATACCCAGAAGCCCTTGCAGCACTAACTCCTCCGGGACGCCCCTCCCCCAACCCCGCCCACCTCAACCATCTCATGCTCTCCCAGGGAGAGCATGTCCAGAATTCCAAGCTGCTGTTTTGAGGCATGTTAAAAAAAATAATGCACTTTGTGACTTCAATAATAAATATGGCAGTGCCATGTTGGCATTTTTTTTCCATAACTTGAGTTTATTTATTTCAGATAACCTTGTTACATTGTTTAATACATCCGGCGGGGCATCACAACAAAATTAGGCGTAATAATGTGTTCATTCCCCCACTGTATATATCGGTATCTGTTGATATCGTAATCGGTAATTAAGAGTTGGACAATATCAGAATATTGGATATCGGCAAAAAAGCATGTGCACGCTCGCCCGACGCTGCAACGCGATGATGTCACGTTATCGATGGGAAAATACATGAGACAATATGATTTGCCTGAGCGGCGAGGAGACCTCGAGAGTAACAAGCGGTAGAAAAAAGGGTTTAGAAAGGACAAGTTAAAAAAAAAAAAAGAGTTGAGACCCCTGAGCTAAACTTTACCGCTGCCGGGTATTTTTTTCTGAAGTTGTCTTTATTTTTTTGTTTTAATGCCATGATTTTAATAGTCGCCCTGAAATGAGGCGGAATCTTGTCCAGGGTGTACGCCGCCTTCCGCCCGAATGCAGCTGAGATAGGCTCCAACGACCCCCCCGGCGTCCCCAAAAGGGACAAGCGGTAGAAAATGGATGGATGGATGGATTTTAATAGTCTGGCCCGCGTGTGCACAGATTTAGCCCTCCATGCGGCCCCTGAGCTAAAATGAGTTGGACACCCCTGATTATTGTACAGTAATACAGTATAAGTAACTGCAGCAGTAAGAAGAGGTGAGCATAAAATAGAGAGTAGACCCAGCAGAAAATAGACATTATAAACAAAGACCGGTAGCTCAAATAGAAGCGGTCGGATAAATTATAAAAAAAAACTTGAGACTTCTCGCGGGATGGATTTTTGGGGATCGCTGTCTTAAACAGTTAAATAATTTGGTTAATTGGCTGTATGCTGTTGGAAAAGGCGGGAAACAAGAACTCTTCTGGAAGGTGTCAAGTTATGACTCATTGGCCTGACCCTGCACATCAGTCATGTTTGTGGTGTCTTTAGATGACCATGGATGAAGTACTGACTGTCCAGAGTCGAGACCCAGGATTGACCGCTCGTCGGGACCCAGGATGGACCGCTCGCCTGTATCGGTTGGGGACATCTCTACGCTGCTGATCCGCTTGAGATGGTTTCCTGTGGACGGGACTCTCACTGCTGTCTTGGAGCCACTATGGATTGAACTTTCACAGTATCATGTTAGACCCGCTCAACATCCATTGCTTTCGGTCCCCTAGAGGGGGGGGGTTGCCCACATCTGAGGTCCTCTCCAAGGTTTCTCATAGTCAGCATTGTCACTGGCGTCCCACTGGATGTGAATTCTCCCTGCCCACTGGGTGTGAGTTTTCCTTGCACTTTTGTGGGTTCTTCCGAGGATGTTGTAGTCGTAATGATTTGTGCAGTCCTTTGAGACATTTGTGATTTGGGGCTATATAAATAAACATTGATTGATTGATTGATTGATTAGATGCTTTGACTACACGCTGATTAAAACAACAACAGGGTCAAACACACCCTAATGGTGTAATGATTGCATGGCTCCTTGCTCATACATTTAACAGATTACCATATGAACCATCTGAAGTGTCTCATAATCCAAAAATATGTTCAAATGTCATATTGCCCAGGAAGACTTCCTGTGGCACATGTTGTATTAGGATTACTTCACCGCTAAAGATCATGAGGAAACTGTGGCAGTTCTTGGCTAAATAATGGTGGAGAGTTTCCACAAAAGGGCCCCCAGTGCTTTGTAAAAGCAAACACAGTTATGTCATCACAAATCCTAGTTTCATACAACATAAACAGAAATCTCTTTGGGATAGAACTCTACTCTTTGCAAAAGGCTTTTGTCTCGGACTGTGCTTAATACACAAACAGCACATTTTAGGCATACCGGGTTATTGGTGCAGTTGAAGTTCAGTCGTCGCAGCTCAGTTATTAGGTCAATAAACATGACGTCGTCTTGGAGCAGGGCTGTCAAACTCGTTTTACAGGGGCCGCATGGAGGAAAATATATTCCCGCATGAGCCGGACTGATAAAATCATGGCATAATAACTTGAAAATAAAGACATCTTCAGATTGTTTTCTTTGTTTTAATTTGGCCAAAAATAAACAAGCACATTTTGAAAATGTACACATTACAAATAATCCTCTTGGCAAAACGCTTCAAGTTAGTTGAAACTTCTGGGGGAAAAATTGGTGCCGTTTCAAAGACACCATGAAGAAAACAATGCACTTAAACTTTGTCTCAGTGTATTTACGAAGCCATTAAACTTTAAGCACTTCCTGTTCAACATTCTCATGTTGGCAGTTCACCATTAAAGACCTGTTTGCAAAAGAAACCAAGTGTTTCTTCAAACCGCCGCATTAGAAACTACAACTTAACCGTCGATGATAGATTTAAGCATAAAATAAAACAGAACAAACAACAAATGTAGAAACACACATTTTTACAATGGAGTTCAGGGTGCGCATTGTGCCGTCAACTGATTGCGACCGCTGCATGGAACTCAAACTACAAAGATGAGGGTCATGTTGATTCAAGTGTTTGCATCTAACCGTTTCATTATATTATCCATTGAGTGGATAATTTACCATGAAAGAATGTAATATGCGTCAGTACTAAATCAGTCTGCCGCCATCTGCTGCCAGCCACAACAGGAGCAGCTGATTCCTTGCACCTACGCTGATTGTGTCATTTAAAGTCAGCTGACACATCATCTTTAAACAGTGTAATGTGTGATGTGCGTTACACTTAAATTGCTATTGCAACATCCCGTGGACACATTTAAAAGAGCAGATTATTTCACCAAAAAATTGGAGCTCATTTTTATGATTAGCAAAATCATCTCTCCAAGGTTTCTCATAGTCATCATTGTCACTGTCACCGACGTCCCACTGGTGTGAGTTTTCCTTGCCCTTATGTGGGCCTACCGAGGATGTTTTGGTGGTTTGTGTTATGGTTTGTGCAGCCCTTTGAGACACCGGTGATTTAGGGCTATATAAATAAACATTGATTGATTGAACTCTCTTTTTCTTTGGGGGTGGAGGCGGGGGCCGTTAGCATACACACAGCCTTGTAACGTAAACGTAAGGTAACGTAGTAGAAATCATCAAGCTCACCTCCAAAATCCAATGACTTGTGCCTCATCCAATTTTCTGACATTTCCTGAAAGTTTCATCAAAATATGCACCAAACCCTTTGTGAGTTATGTTGCTGGCAAACAGACAAACAAACCCCGGCGAATCCATAACCTCCTTGCCAAGGTAATTAAAAAAGGAAGTCTGAACAATTTTCCTGATTTGTTTGGTGTCACGGTGTGTAAATAGCGGTTATGTTTTTGGCAGTGAAATTGAGCGTGACAAATGCGAAACCACGACACGTGATGAGAAACAAGTTTCAGTCCTATAATCCCTGGTCTGTTTGCCCTTCCTGGAACACCTGCAGGCCCGAGTGTGTGTGTGTGTGCACGCTGCAGTGCATGTGTGTGAGTACTGAGGCCACAGTTGTTTTCATGCCAGCCATCCGGATGATCTCCTTGCCCAATGAACTTCCCCCCCCCCCCCCCCCCCCCCCCTTTTCAATCACTTTTCATCTGCAAGTCTTTACACTTGTCTGCAAGTGTGAGTGGGTGAGTTTGTAAAAGTGCACGCCAGGTGCCAGCTGTCTCGTCGTCACCTGTGACAGGATGCACACATCACAGTGTGCAAACACACGCAGTCAAGGAGAGCGTGGTGGCACCAGGCTGGGATGACCCAGACTTGGTATAAAGAAAGCTTCTGACAAACATGTCTTTCATTACAAGCATTGATGCGTTCTGTAAGAGGTCCTTCAGTTAGGCTCATGCTATTTAATAAAAACTAAAAAAAGTCAAGGGTACACTTATTCATGATGAAAAATTATATCTTTCTCCGATTAATTTTGAGTTAACTATGAACAACGCACCTCTATTGTCGAGGCGGCAGATCGGAGCTGTGGACGCAAGCTAGTTGGTGCCTGTCGGGGCGGCAATCCTAAAACCCCTTGGTGGACACCAGCAGTGAGGGATGCCGTCAAGCTGAAGAAGGAGTCCTATCGGGTCCTTTTGGCTCATAGGACTCCGGAGGCAGTGGACAGGTACCGACAGGCCGAGCGGTGTGCGGCTTCAGCAGTCGCGGAGGCAAAAACTCGGACATGGGAGGAGTTCGGGGAAGCCATGGAAAACGACTTCCGGACGGCTTCGAAGCGATTCTGGACCACCGTCCGCCGCCTCAAGAAGGGGAAGCAGTGCACTGTCAACACCGTGTATGGTGCGGATGGTGTTCTGCTGACCTCAACTGCGGATGTTGTGGATAGGTGGAAGGAATACTTCAAAGACCTCCTCAATCCCACCAACACGTCTTCCTATGAGGAAGCAGTGCCTGGGGAATCTGTGGTGGACTCTCCTATTTCTGGGGCTGAGGTCGCTGAGGTAGTTAAAAAGCTCCTCGGTGGCAAGGCTCCAGGGGTGGATGAGATCCGCCCGGAGTTCCTTAAGGCTCTGGATGCTGTGGGGCTGTCTTGGTTGACAAGACTCTGCAGCATCGCGTGGACATCGGGGGCGGTACCTCTGGATTGGCAGACCGGGGTGGTGGTTCCTCTCTTTAAGAAGGGGGACCGGAGGGTGTGTTCCAACTATCGTGGGATCACACTCCTCAGCCTTCCCGGTAAGGTTTATTCAGGTGTACTGGAGAGGAGGCTACGCCGGATAATCGAACCTCGGATTCAGGAGGAACAGTGTGGTTTTCGTCCTGGTCGTGGAACTGTGGACCAGCTCTATACTCTCGGCAGGGTTCTTGAGGGTGCATGGGAGTTTGCCCAACCAGTCTACATGTGCTTTGTGGACTTGGAGAAGGCATTCGACCGTGTCCCTCGGGAAGTCCTGTGGGGAGTGCTCAGAGAGTATGGGGTATCGGACTGTCTTATTGTGGCGGTCCGCTCCCTGTAGGATCAGTGCCAGAGCTTGGTCCGCATTGCCGGCAGTAAGTCGAACACATTTCCAGTGAGGGTTGGACTCCGCCAAGGCTGTCCTTTGTCACCGATTCTGTTCATAACTCTTATGGACAGAATTTCTAGGCGCAGTCAAGGCGTTGAGGGGTTCCGGTTTGGTAACCGCAGGATTAGGTCTCTGCTTTTTGCAGATGATGTGGTCCTGATGGCTTCATCTGACCGGGATCTTCAGCTCTCGCTGGATCGGTTCGCAGCCGAGTGTGAAGCGACCGGAATGAATATCAGCACCTCCAAGTCCGAGTCCATGGTTCTCGCCCGGAAAAGGGTGGAGTGCCATCTCCGGGTTGGGGAGGAGACCCTGCCCCAAGTGGAGGAGTTCAAGTACCTAGGAGTCTTGTTCACGAGTGAGGGAAGAGTGGATCGTGAGATCGACAGGCGGATCGGTGCGGCGTCTTCAGTAATGCGGACGTTGTACCGATCCGTTGTGGTGAAGAAGGAGCTGAGCCGGAAGGCAAAGCTCTCAATTTACCGGTCGATCTACGTTCCCATCCTCACCTATGGTCATGAGCTTTGGGTCATGACCGAAAGGATAAGATCACGGGTACAAGCGGCCCAAATGAGTTTCCCTCTCCCTTAGAGATAGGGTGAGAAGCTCTGCCATCCGGGAGGAACTCAAAGTAAAGCCGCTGCTCCTCCACATCGAGAGGAGCCAGATGAGGTGGTTCGGGCATCTGGTCAGGATGCCACCCGAACGCCTCCCTAGGGAGGTGTTTAGGGCACGTCCAGCTGGTAGGAGGCCACAGGGAAGACCCAGGACACGATGGGAAGACTATGTCTCCCGGCTGGCCTGGGAACGCCTCGGGATCCCCCGGGAAGAGCTAGACCAAGTGGCTGAGGAGAGGGAAGTCTGGGTTTCCCTGCTTAGGCTGTTGCCCCCGCGACCCGACCTCGGATAAGCGGAAGATGATGGATGGATGAATGGATAGGAACAACGTGATTAAATATTTTAAAGGCCTACTGAAAGCCACTACTACCGACCACACAGTCTGATAGTTTATATATCAATAATGAAATATTAACATTGCAACACATGCCAATACGGCCTGTTTAGTTTACTAAATTACAATTTTAAATTTCCCGCGGAGTTTCTCGTTGAAAACGTCGCGGAATGAAGACGCGCATAATGACGCGTGCGCGTGACGTCTCGAGTTGGAGGGGACATATTAGCGCAGCACCACTAGCGGCTAAAAGTTGTCTCTTTTCATCGCATAATTAAACAGTATACTTTACATCTGTGTTGCTGAATCTTTTGCAATTTGTTCAATTAATATTGGAGAAGTCACAGTAAAAAGATGGAGTTGGGAAGCTTTAGCCTTTAGCCACACAAACACACGGTGATTCCTTGTTTAAAATTCCTGGAGGTGAAACTTTCCTATGGATCAGAGCGGTCAAGCGAACATGGATCCCGACCACTTGTCAACCGGCAGGTTTCGGTGAGAAAATTGTGGTAAAAAGTCGCCTCTTACCGGAACTTCTGTCCTGCTGCCGCTGTCGTGACTAATTCCCTTAGACACTGGCGTCAAGACACCCGTGGACACACCCCTCCGACTATCAGGTATTATATAATCTCACTAAAACACTAGCAACACAATAAGCAGATAAGGGTTTTCCCAGAATGATCCTAGTAAATGTGTCTAAAAACATCTGAATCGCTCACAATGCAATCGCCTTTTTTTTTAAACTTTATTTTTGTATCAATTTTTTTTCTAGTCCTTCGCTATCAATATCCTAAGCCATGAATCTTTCATCCTCGCTCAAATTAATGGGGAAATTGTCGTTTTCTCGGTCCGAATAGCTCTTTTTGTTGGAGGCTCCCATTAAAAACAACGTGAGGATGTGAGGAGCCCTCCCACGGGTGACGTCATCGTCTGCGACTTCCGGTACAGGCAAGGCTTTTTTATTAGCGACCAAAAGTTGCCAACTTTATCGTGGATGTTCTCTACTAAATCCTTTCAGCAAAAATATGGTGAAATGATGAAGTATGACACATAGAATGGACCTGCTATCCCCGTTTAAATAAGAAAATCTCATTTCAGTAGGCCTTTAATCGTTTGACAGAACTAAAAAAAACACATAAAATTATCGGTCAGGTATAATACATTCCCGTACGAAGCTGGAAATTAAACCACAATTTTAAGCAACAGCCTGTTTGCCTAAAGTAATCGGAGCTATTGACTGCACACACATTACTCGCCATCAGCCTATCGCAGCTGCATGATTAGCGTATTTGAATAGGGGTGTGGACAAGGACTGTCCACTCACTCCAACATGTGTGCTCAATTCCACGTTGATTGGGATGTACATAAGAAATGTGCTTGGACTAAAGCCTACGCACACCTTAATACATCTAAAGTGTTTGTGAGTTCAGCTTTTTCTGGGTTTGAGCTACTGAGGAAGGAAAATAATGCAAAAGAAGGAACACCAATCCTCAACAAAACTTCGGCAGCTTCTGTTTCTTTATCATTTTAACTAGCTGCACACACTGGAAACAAGTAGCAAGCACGGAATAATACGTTTATTTAAAGTGCAGTGTGGAAGTCAATGTGTTTACTTTGCAATTAAGTAAAGGCAGTCTCAAAGAAATGTAACCTGTGGAGGCACTTTCTGACCCAACAGCCACATTTCGATGTCAGGCCCCTGAGCCTCTGGGCTTGAAACTGCGGCCCTCTTTACTATGTAGTTGAATAACCCTGGTGTAAACAGTTTTATTTTGTTTGTATTGTACAGCGTACGAGTGGCAATAGCAGAGTAACATGCAAGCTATTTAATAAAAAATAAAAAAAGTCAAGGGTACACTTATTCATGGTGAAAATGATATCTTTCCGCGGTTAATTTTGAGTTAACTATGAACAACAAAAAGCGTCATATGTGTGCAAAAGAAAATGAGACTTACTTGGTGCAGTCATTGAAGAGCTCCTTACAATGACTCTGCTCAAGTCTCTCCCGGCACCCAGCGACCACGTCTTGGGGTACGTCTGGCAGATGGGCTGCTGACTTGATGGTGCAACAGAAAAAGGCGATGCAAAACAATGTGAAAACGGATCTAAACGGGTATCAAAGTTACACATAAGTCAGCTGAATTAGGTATGAGTGCGTCTTACCCCATTATTGAAGTAAGTGTCTAAAACATTCAAACCGCAGTCCCTCCGCTTCTCATCTGGAGCTAGCTGGTACATAGCCTTTCAAAAGAACACATAGCAGAAATCCAAGTCAATACAGACATATTTACATCTAACTACAGGTAGGGGAAATGAATACATTAAAAAACTAAAGATAGGAGAGAAAAGAGACCCGAGGAGAGGTTCATAGGAAATGAGAGGGCTCTCCCTCACACTTTGTACATAAATGGGTTTTAACAAGATAAATAGCATTGTTTTGATTACTTTTTTACTATAAAAAGGTTTCTGGCAGACTGGATTTGTGTGTTTGTCAAGAAGGTTGATTGCATTTTTACATGTAAGTGAGATACGTCCACCGCAAGTTCAGCCTATTACCCAGCAGTTCAACAAAGTTGTTGGCAGTTTGGAGTGCATAACCAAGGGAAATTATATTTGTAATATTATGTTCGATAACATTGCAACTATTTTCTGTTCCGTCATTAAAATGAAATGTGTACATTTTATCATGTAGGTGTACCACTTACCGTATTTTCCCGACCATGGGGCGCACCGAATTATTAGGGCGCACTGCGGATAGCGGGCCTAGTCAGGTCTTTTTACAAGCAAAAGGCGCACCGGATTATACTGCGCATTAAAGTGGTTGTGTTATTTTAATTTTTTTTCTAAATTGAAAACACTTTCTTATGGTCTACATAACATGTAATGGTGGTTCTTTGGTCAAAATGTTGCATGGATTATGTTTTACAGACCATCTACAAGCCGCTTTCTGACAATCACTTCAGGTCTTATTTACGTGGCTCACCTTCGGTAGCGCCTTCTCCCTCTCATATTTGTTGTAGCGGTCTAGCGTGCAAGGATGGGAGTGGCAGAAGTGTCATAAGATGGAGCTAACTGTTTTGATGACACTCAGAGATTACTTGAATCAATAACGGAGCAGCATTTCATCATCCGTGGCTCACTAGTGCAATAACAACACCAGAAATGTGTCCCGTGAAAAAACGTGCGACCGGAACTCTCTAATAACTAAAGTTCCTTGGGTGAATAATGTAAACCCACTACACCGGTAAGTTTTAGTGCTTTCATGGCGAGTTTACTGACAGATATAAGTAAGAACTTTACACTACTTCATATTAGAAATGGCAAAAGCGGAGCATGAATGCCCCTTAACAATAAGATGGAGGAAAAGAAGAAGCTTATCAACTAATGCAGGGTTCGGGAACCTTTTTGGCTGAGAGTGCGATGAAAGCCAAATATTTTAAAATGTATTTCCGTGAGAGCCATATCATATTTTTTTAACACTGAATACAACTAAATGCAAGCATTTTTAAGTAAGACCAACATTGTATAGTAACATAGGTATCTTATTCTTTTTAATAACATTGTTATTCTGAAGCTAACCAATAATAAAGAATATATTTCTTACCATTAATGCGACTTCTTGAACAGGTGCGGTAGAAAACGGATGGATGGATTAAAATGCATGAGAATGTGTTATGTTTTGAACGTTATTTTTAACACTGTGATTACCAGCGGAATTATTCATTACTTATTGTGTTAAGAAATGTCTGCTAAGATTTATCTGAGACCCGGATGCAGTCATGAAAAGAGCCACACCCGGCCCGAGAGCCATAGGTTTCCTACCTGAACTATGGTGTCGGTACCGACTACAAAGGCGGATGCGCGCACATTTTTAGGACTTAACCAGATCCCAAATACAGATCGGCAGGTACCAGAAGGAAAGAAATGTTGCTTATGCATAACATTGAGAAACAAAACGCCAGATAATATGTTTTACTTTATACACACACCATAATAATACTTGTATGTTTAATGCACCGACAATCCATCATGTGGTGTGGCTTCAAAGCTTACCAAAGTCATACTAAAATATTTAGATAGATTTTTGAGCGCCGTGTGTAATGTCCTATATTTTCAATGGAACATACAAAATATTGGTGTTGTTTACTTGAGTCATATTGCAGTCTACACGTATCTCTTATGTGTGAATGCCATCTACTGGTCACACTAATCATTCTACCATGTACCAAATAAAATTGCCGCGGGGTTGGTGAGTACAACCACAATTATTCCGAACATTAGTCGCACCTGGTTATAAGCCCCACTGTCAAGTTGAGAAAAATGAAAGGATTTTAAGTGCACCTTATAGTCTAGAAAATAAGGTTTTTAGACAATTATGACAACACAAAATAACACTGATCTATAGTCTGTTAACCAAAAAACAACTCTCTCCACGCCAGTGTACAGTGTATGAAAATGTGTGCATGTTTATGGTCATATGAATAAATAAACTGGTTTTATTCTACATTGTTTATAACTACATTGAGTATGCATAGAAATTAGCGTCTTCTTGGCCACTGTCCCGTGTAAACACAGCAACGAGTGTCATAAACTAAGGTATATATATCTCACATGGCTGTCTTTCTTTGTGTGTTTGCTTGAAAAATGACAAATATGCTCTTCTGGGTTGTCAAGTTGATCAATTATTAGCTGAATAGTGAGGCTTTTCCCACTCTTTGTTGTCTCTCCTTTTTACAGACAGCAAGCGCACCTTCTTACATACGTCACATACGTATACGCCCTCGTGGAGCAGAGAGGTAGCAGCATGGTTAACCTTAGCTGTGGTTTGAGTGGTAATACGAGAGAAAGAAGGTGTGAATCTGGTAACAAATGAAGGAAGAATAATTCCCAAGAAAAACAGCAGGGGGTTCATCATTTGGCGGTGGTTTGGCTTCAAGTGGGAATATGTCGAACAGACCACCGTAATTTGTGAAATGTGGGGCAAAAGCATTGCTAAAAAAAAGTAGCATTACTGCTAATATGTAGCGTCATTGGAAAAGTCACCTGCTAGAGAATGAAGAGTGCCTACTCCGCATGTCAACATCTCCATTCGGTGCCACACGAACCAAATGCCGAGGCAACAATTTCCACATCAACACCGTATGAAACAACTAGTAGACAACATAAGATAACGTCCGCAGTAACCTACTACAGCGATTTGATTTCCTATTATGCAGCTCATTTTTATTTGACAGTTATTGAAATATCTTGTGTGACATCTTGCACAAAAGTGCACTTTATTTGTTTTAAAATATTGTAGTGGCCTTCTGTACAAGTGCACTTTAATTTAGTGTTGTTTTGATATGTCATCTTAGTGACATCATGCACAAAAGTGCAATAAATGGGTTGTACTTGTATAGCGCTTTTCTACCTTCAAGGTACTCAAAATAGCTTGGTTTAATCTATCTGTGACAATCTTGAACTTTCTGTTTTGGAAATGACATTAATGTTTGTGCCACTGCTTATTAACTGTTTAATAAATACAGCTTTGGTCAACTGACTAAGTAGCGATGTCCCTCTCTGCATGAAAGTTTAAAAGTAGCATATATTAATGCAGTATGAACAAGAATGTTTTAATGTAGACACATAGAATCAGCTTCGTCTTCGTCTAGCTCTTCCCGGGGGATCCCGAGGCGTTCCCAGGCCAGCCGGGAGACATAGTCTTCCCAACGTGTCCTGGGTCTTCCCCGTGGCCTCCTACCAGCTGGACGTGCCCTAAACACCTCCCTAGGGAGGCGTTCGGGTGGCATCCTGACCAGATGCCCGAACCACCTCATCTGGCTCCTCTCGATGAGCTAGACGAAGTGGCTGGAGATAGGAAAGTCTGGGCTTCCCTGCTTAGGCTGCTGCCCCCGCGACCCGACCTCGGATAAGCGGAAGATGATGGATGGATGGATGGACATAGAATCAGCATACTGTTGTGATTATATGCATCAAGTGGTCATTCAAGGTTAATGCAAAATATTGAGATATATATCCTGTATCGTGAAATGGCCTAAAAATATCGAGATATTAAAAAAAGGCCATATCGCCCAGCCCTACTTCACGCTTTTAATTGGTTGCAGCAACTACATGTGTTTGTGCCACGGTGGAATGAAAAAAAGAGGGTAATTTCTCTTTTCTTTCATTAAGTGTCTTTGACTCTTTGTGCGACGAGGCGGGACCGCTCGCATCACACGGTGCAAAAAGTTAGCCCGTGCAACACACGTAGCAGCAAAAATGGACACAATGATCACAAAACCAAATGCCACCGCACAAGTGTGGGAATATTTCAGTTTGAAACTTTGGAACAAGATGAGCCTATCGACACCGAGCAGGAAGTTTGCGGAATGTTGAGTTGAGTTGAGTTGAGTTTGGGTTTAGTTGGAACATGCAAGCATACAACATGATACATCACAATCATCAGTTGCTCTTTTCAACATGTTCGAACAGGAGTAGGAAGAAACCGAGCTTATTTAATCCTACCCCTTTTCTTTTACATAACAGCTGCTAAAACTTTTGTTCACTTCCTGTTCTCAATTTATTCACAATATACTCCATAATTAATCTCAATAAAAAATAAAAAATAAATCATAATTGGTGAATAAGTTATATTTCCTATGATGAGATGAGTAAGATTATTTTGAGAATGAATGAATGGATGGATGAAATACATTCAGAATGTTTATGCATGAATACAACAAACCTGCACGTCCATTTGAAACACAAACACCCGACAATATACACGCACTTTGGGTTTGGTGTACAAGGTGAGTGCAAACAAATCAGTGCAAAATGGTGTGCACTCACAGAAAGTTTGGTTAACTACATTGCCAAAGACATGCTGCCATAAACCGGTGATACTGTTGAAAACTTGCGTTTCTAAAAGTGCCGCAAACGTGTGACGGACCTTTATCATGTTGTCATGTCATATTGGTGTTTACCATCCATCCATCCATTTCCTACCGCTTGTCCCTTTCGGGGTCACGGTCGGGTGCTGGAACCTATTTCAGCTGCATTCAGGCGGAAGGCGGGGTTCACCCTGGACAAGTCACCACCTCCTCACAGGGCCAACACAGATAGACAGACAACATTCACACACTAGGGCCAATTTAGTGTTGCCAATCAACCTATCCCCAGGTGCATGTCTTTGGAAGTGGGAGGAAGCCGGAGTACCCGGAGGGAACCCACGCAGTCACGGGGAGAACATGCAAACTCCACACAGAAGAATACCGAGCCCAGGATTGAACCCAGGACCTTCGTATTGTGAGGCACATGCACTAGCCTCTGAACCACCGTGCTGCCATGGAGTTTCCTCACTTGGAATCTGCCAAACTTCGATTTTTTTTTTTTAAATAATCTGATTATAATTTATTGTATATATTGTTACTTTGCACTGTTGTTTAAAAATGTCCCAACTTGATTGTCAGTTAAGTAGCGTACAACTCTACAGTACCTCTAACTCAGTAGAAGCATTTAAGTCTCATCTTAAAACTCATTTGTATACTCTAGCCTTTAAATAGACCTCCTTTTTAGACCAGTTGATCTGCCGCTTCTTTTCTTTCTCCTATGTCCCCCCCTCCCTTGTGGAGGGGGTCCGGTCCGATGACCATGGATGAAGTACTGACTGTCCAGAGTCGAGACCCAGGATGGACCGCTCGTCGGGACCCAGGATGGACCGCTCGCCTGTATCGGTTGGGGACATCTCTACGCTGCTGATCCGCTTGAGATGGTTTCCTGTGGACGGGACTCTCGCTGCTGTCTTGGAGCCACTATGGATTGAACTTTCACAGTATCATGTTGGACCTGCTCGACATCCATTGCTTTAGGTCCCCTAGAGGGGGGGGGGGGTTGCCCACATCTGAGGTCCTCTCCAAGGTTTCTCATAGTCAGCATTGTCACTGGCGTCCCACTGGATGTGAATTCTCCCTGCCCACTGGGTGTGAGTTTTCCTTGCCCTTTTGTGGGTTCTTCCGAGGATGTTGTAGTCGTAATGATTTGTGCAGTCCTTTGAGACATTTGTGATTTGGGGCTATATAAATAAACATTGATTGATTGATTGATTGATGTTCAATATTGAAGTGCAACTTTGTTTATCATACTTTATTTAGCTATTTTATCTATTGTTTTGATTGTTTGTATTTGAGAACCTCCAACCCTCTCAACATATTGTATTGCTTTGGGTTGTGATTTTTATTCAAAAGCAAAATTTTGCTCACAATGTATATTTTATTTTTATTATCAGTTTGTTTCAAAAGTTTACATTTCAATAACAATGTTAATATATACAAGAAATACAAGTTTATTGCATTTGAAAAGATATACATGCATATTATATTATCATTACATCGGTTGTTGATTTGGTCTGAAAAAATAATGGCACCAATATTGTTCATCAGCAATTATTTCTAGGTCAATACATTGTCGAGCAAAAGTTGGTATCATTAGAAACTGAAATTAAATGGTGTCTTGTATGTAAAATAATTAAAAAATGTACAATTAGTTTGTTAAATAAAACCCATCCATCCATTTTCTACCGCTTTTTCCCTTTCGGGGTCGCGGGGGGCGCTGGCGCCTATCTCAGCTACAATCGGGCGGAAGGCAGGGTACACCCTGGACAAGTCGCCACCTCATCGCAGGGCCAACACAGATAGACAGACAACATTCACTCTCACAATTTAGTGTTGCCAATCAACCTATCCCCAGGTGCATGTCTTTGGAAGTGGGAGGAAGCCGGAGTACCCGGAGGGAACCCACGCAGTCACGGGGAGAACATGCAAACTCCACACAGAAAGAATGATATGGTTTATTGCAACGGGCAGCACGGTGGTATAGGGGTTTGTGCGTCTGCCTCACAATACAAAGGTCCTGAGTAGTCCTGGGTTCAATCCCGGGCTCGGGATCTTTCTGTGTGGAGTTTGCATGTTCTCCCCGTGAATGCGTGGGTTCCCTCCGGGTACTCCGGCTTCCTCCCACCTCCAAAGACATGCACCTGGGGATAGGCCCCTCCCACCTCCAAAGACATGCACCTGGGGATAGGTTGATTGGCAACACTAAATGGTCCCTAGTGTGTGAATGTGAGTGTGAATGTTGTCTGTCTATCTGTGTTGGTCCTGCAATGAGGTGGCGACTTGTCCAGGGTGTACCCCGCCTTCCGCCTGATTGTAGCTGAGATAGGCACCAGCGCCTCCCGCAACCCCAGAAGGGAACAAGCGGTAGGAAATGGATGGATGGATGGGTTTATTGCAACACAGTGTACAAATAAACGGTCTCTCATAGGATGTTGCATGCTTAATCTGCACAGACTGCAGGAATGAGTCCAAAACTTTGCATGGGTATTGCCTTTCCAGATACTGGTAGGCCTACTTTACACACAAAGGTGACTTAGTTGCAAAATGAATGTACAGTATGTGAAGAAAGCACTGTTTTTGAATCATTTTTCTGACTGCACTCTGTCCAGTCTGAGTCCTGGTATGTAGGGTACTTAAGGGGTTTCAATCTTGAATTAATGGCTCACACTGCATTCTCTGTCAGTGGCTGTAATTTGCATTCCAAACAGTTGTCAAGTGTCACACAAATCAAGATGCCAATGTTTCAACAGTCTTTCAACCAGTAAAGCTAACGTGCTAATGCTTATGTCATAAATCTGTTGTAACTGTGTGAGATCATTGTTGATGACAGCCTTGAATGTGTCCAAGATTTTTAAGGTGAGTGTATGTGAGTGTTTGTATGTTAGGGTTGCCAACATACTGAAAAATAAATGAGGGGATGACTTGTTGGCAAGACTGGCCGACGCCCTAATTAACCACCTGTAGCTTCCATGTCGGACAAATAAACAGTCCATACGCAAGGGTGTCAAACCTGTTTAAATTAAGGGCCACCTAGCAGTTATTGCCACCCCTCAGAGGGCTGCTAGTAACAATTAATATAGATGGAATGTACTGTATAATCACCTCATGATATTATAACACAATTGCCTATAAATTTGAGTATTTGATTTTTTGATGTGCCAATTGATTGATCACTTGCTTTGTAATTATATGTCCATACATTCATTTTCTACCGCTTGTCCCGTTCGGGGTGGCAGGGAGGGGTCACTGGACCTGATCTCAGCTGCATTTGGGCGTAAGGCGGGTTACACCCTGGACCATCTATTTTTATTCTGATAGAAAAACAACAAATCATAATATAGTGGGACCCTTAACTAATAAGTACAATTTGTTCCACGACCAAGCTTTTAACTCAGAACAATTATAACTCAAATCAGCCGTGACCATCAAATTGAATTAATTAAATCAGTGCTCAAAAAACTAAAATTTTCAATGGAACATATCGATTAAATTGAAAAATTAAGTATTAAACAATAAATACAGTTTGACAATACAATAGCATATACTACAAACAACGAAAGTGTATACAGTTTCCTCTACTATTTGTCTATAGCGTAAAAAGGATTCTTAATTCATCACGCCAAGCAATGTTTGAAGATTTTACAATATAACTAAAACAATTCATACTAACTAAACCAGGTGTCCCCAAACATTTTGACCCGCATTGGGTTAAAATATTTTGGCCGGTGGCCGGGCTGTTTTATATATATATATATATATATATATATATATATATATATATATATATATATATATATATATATATATATATATATGATATCACGTGATCGATTGAAAAAAGCATTTTTAGAAAATGTGATTTGCCTGAGCGGCTAGGAGACTCTGAGAGTAACAAGCAAGAAGCGGTAGAAAATGGATTATAAAGGACAGATTAAAAAAAAATAATAATTATATTTTTTTATTTTTTTCCAACTTGGGACTTCCCATTGGCCAGATCTCGAACGCTGGCGAGCCTGATCTGGCCCGTGGGCCGTACTCTGGGGACCCCTGAACCAAACCCTCCCATGTGCTATGTCTGTAGGAGTGTTTTCAAGCATATTTGTACTTGATATTGTATTATAATCAAGCTAGCATCGTTAGCATTAGCGAATGTGCTAACATGTTAACAAGTGTCTGTGTCAATAAACTAATGTTTAGAAATAAATAAATAAATAACAACTGTGTTAAACATTTACAATCGCTCTCGCTCCAGTATATGTCTGCGGTTTATAGTCCGGTGCGGCTAATAAATGTAAAAATATTTATTTCTTCTAAAATTTAGAGGGTTCGGCTTGAATACCGGAAAGTACGGTGAGTTGAATCGCCCTGCAGTACATAAACATTTTTTGTCAAAAGTGAAGGAATACATTGAGTTAGAAAAATTAAGTACTTTATAGACGTCATATAAAATAATATGAAGGGCCAGATCTGACCCCCCCGGCTTTGAGTTTGACACCTGGGGTCTGTTGTCGCTTTAGGTAAAAAGTTACTTTTAGACTCAGAAGACCAGAAGCAAGGCGGATAACTCCTGCTAGCTTGCTGAGGCCGAGCGATGACCAAGGCCAATGGAATAATGACTTTGACAGGTGAACGATCAGCCATGCTAGCGTAGCATCAATTGGCTTATGATAAAACAAGCTGTAGTCAATGGAATCCGTCGATATTTTATAGACAATTTTTTGATTCTCACTGTAATACAGGACTTTTGTTTATAAATTCATTATTTTTTTATAGAACAGTTGGCAACCCTAGTTTTGGCCCAATTTTCACAGATGGCGCTTTAGTTCGTATAGCTACCCCTGTTGCACTGATAAAAAAACAAATATGGCTGCAGACAGAGAGATGCTGTAGGCCATCAGTACCTAAGTGTTTGGTTTGAAAACAAGCTCAGATGAAAGAAAAGAGACTGCATCGTATACATTAGATCAGGGGTCTCAGACACGCGGCCTGCGGGCCAATCGCGACGTTATTTAGCAGCCCCCACCTAAATATTAAAGTTTAATGTTAGTGTGGCCCGCAAGTTTTATATGAATGCCGCTTGACAGGGTTGTGTTATTTGGGTCCAAAATGGTTCTTTCAACGTTCTGGGTTGCCTACCCCAGCGTTAGTGGAAAAGCGGCAAATGAGTGAAAGCGACAGAGACGTTGCCATGGAGACGAGGGTTTTCTTACGTGCCTGGCTGCAGTCACACCGCAATACCTGTCCATCAGTAATAACAGTCCCCGATAACCTGGACCAATTCAAACCATTATTTGTTTTATTTATTGTTAAATTTGCATTGCATATATTTCTATATGACGTTAGATAACACTCCGGGAGCCGTCACTTTTTTGCGCTCGCTATCCCGGTACTTTCCCGACTATCATTCTGTCCACTAAAGACGCTGAGGTTTTACTACTTACGTATAAAATGACTTTAAGGTTTTACTACTTACGTATAAAATACTACACGGTCTAGCTCCATCCTATCTTGCCGATTGTATTGTACCATATGTCCCGGCAAGAAATCTGCGTTCACAGGACTCCGGCTTATTAGTGATCCCCAAAGCCCAAAAAAAGCCTGCGGGCTGTAGAGCTTTTTCATTTCGGGCTCCAGTACTCTGGAATGCCCTCCCGGTAACAGTTGGAGATGCTACCTCAGTAGAAGCATTTAAGTCTCACCTTAAAACTCATTTGTATACTCTAGCCTTTAAATAGACTCCCTTTTTAGACCAGTTGATCTGCCGTTTCTTTTCTTTTTCTTCTATGTCCCACTCTCCCTTGTGGAGGGAGTCCGGTCCGATCCGATCCGGTGGCCATGTACTGCTCGCCTGTGTATCGGCTGGGGACATCTCTGCGCTGCTGATCAGCCTCCTCTTGGGATGGTTTCCTGCTGGCTCCGCTGTGAACGGGACTCTCGCTGCTGTGTTGGATCCGCTTTGGACTGGACTCTCGCGACTGTGTTGGATCCATTGTGGATTGAACTTTCACAGTATCATGTTCTCATAGTCATCATTGTCACCGACGTCCCACTGGGTGTGAGTTTTCCTTGCCCTTATGTGGGCCTACCGAGGATGTCGTGGTGGTTTGTGCAGCCCTTTGAGACACTAGTGATTTAGGGCTATATAAGTAAACATTGATTGATTGATTGATATTATCCGCCGACCGCCGTGTTGCTGTAGGGAGGAAAAGCGGAACGACACATTGCGGAAATAACATTATTCTCCGTGCGTTGGGTAAATACAAATATATTCCACAACCCCAAACGTGTCTTTTCCGAAGCCTGCAGTGAAGAGAAAGGTGGCTGATGGGCAAAGACAATTCCAGGGAAAGTGGGCGATGCAATATTTCTTTGTTGAGCACAGGGGCCCCAGGACGTGTCTTATTTGCACAGAGAAAGTTGCAGTGCACAAGGGACACAATTTGAAACCTCATTACACAACTAGACATGCTGAGGAGTACGCAACATTTTTTTTAAATAAATCTTTTAATTGCAGCCCAGCCTCACCCAGACTCTGTGTCCAGTGGCCCCCAGGTAAATTAAGTTTGAGACCCCTGCATTAGATGAAGTGTCCGTATTATTAATTTTTCAAATGAACAGGCATCCCAGTACGGGCATGCCAACCTTGAAAAAAGACTAATGTGTGTTCTTTTTAAATAACTGTGCTTTGCTCCTGTTTTGCTTTGCAGCATTCCTCTGGGAGTGGAGACACAATCTTGGGCCTGTGTTTGCTTGCTCCCCGGGCTGACGTGGGCTTGACCTCATGGATGAGTGCATAAAGGAAGAGGAGGGGTCTGCACTGTGACAGCCTGTCTATGTCACTAATCACCTACTTCATTGACCCAACCCCCCCACACCTAACACCCAATGTTATTGCCAAAACCAAAAAGGGACAGAGCCCTCTTCATCCTACAGGCCAGGAATACAGTCATGTTGGAACATACGAACAAAATGACCGAAGAAATTGTTTTAAAGTTGGGCTGCACAATTCATCGAAATCAAAGTTTTTATTAGTGACATTATGTAAACCGAAAGAGGTTTCATTTGACCAACACAGTGTTTTTCAACCTTTTTTTGAGCCAAGGCACATTTTTTGCGTCGAAAAAATCCGGAGGCACACCACCAGCAGAAATCATTAAAAAACTAAACTCAGTTGACAGTAAAAAGTCGTCGCAATTGTTGGATATGACTTTAAACCATAACCAACCATGTATCACTATAGCTCTTGTCTCAAAGTAGGTGTACTGTCACCACCTGTCACATCACGCCGTGAATTGTTTTGAGTTTTTTGCTGTTTTCCTGTGTACAGTGTTTTAGTTCTTGTCTTGCGCTCCTATTTTGGTGGCTTTTTCTCTTTTTTTGGTATTTTCCTGTTGCAGTTTCATGTCTTCCTTTGAGCAATATTACCTTGTTTTAGCAATCAAGAATATTTCAGTTGTTTTTATCGTTCTTTGTGTGGACATTGTTGATTGTCATGTCATGCTCGGATGTACTTTGTGGACGCCGTCTTTGCTCCACAGTAAGTCTTTGCTGTCGTCCAGCATTCTGTTTTTGTTTACTTTGTAGCCAGTTCCGTTTTAGAGTCGCTCTGCATCGCCTTCCCTAAACGTCAATGCTTTTTCTTAGGGGCACTACCCTTGTGTTTATTTTTGGCTTAAGCATTAGACACCTTTTTACTTGCGCACTGCCTCCCGCTGTTCCTGACATCTACAAAGCAATTAGCTACCGGCTGCCACCTACTGAAATGGAAGAGTATTACAAGGTTACTCTGACGAGCTGGAGACAGCACCGACACTTAAGAACACATAATTTGCAGAGTATAATTACTGGTTTGCAAAAAATATATTTAACCCGAGTAGGTGAAATTAGAAAATCTCCCACGGCACACCAAACTGTATTTTGCGGCACACTAGAGTGCCGCCGCACAGTGGTTGAAAAACACTAGACCAACAGACATGTTGGTCCATCAGAATCGTTGAGATTTGGGATTTTTCGTCTTTCGCTTCAAACAGGAAGAAAGATGTCTCATTCTGTGCATTGCTCTCAGCTCCTGAGCGCATGTATTTAACAGAAGAATTAACTGAATGCAGTGAGCCCTCTTTGCAGGCCTCCACAAACTTTGTCTCAGTGAGGGGTAGAACTCAGCGCCAGCTATACAAACACAGGAGGCACAAACAGACAGCCTTCCTACTTGAGACTCGACATTGAGAAGTGCCGCAAACAAAAGTAAAAGTCCTGTTGTGGTAATTTTTCAGCTTCAAATCAGATGGGCGATATCAACACAGATGTAAGAGCGAGAGTGCCGTGATCGCGTGGTGGCAATAAACAAAAAGACAACGTCTGACCTCTTTTTTCTAACCGGGAAAGAAACGCAATTTAAAGTTAAATTTCTGCTTACAGAACTCAGTCCACTTTTTTTTTTGTTTATTATTTATTTAGAATACAGTTACCATATTTTCCGGACCATAGGCCACATAAGGCGCACTGCCGATGAATCATCTATTTTCGATCTTTTTTCATATATAAGGCGCACCAGATCATAGGGGGCATTAAAGGAGTCATATTATCTTTTTTTTTTTCTAACTTGAAAACACTTCCTTGTGGTCTACATAACATGTAATGGTGGGTTTTTTTTGGTCAAAATGTTGCATGGATTATGTTTTACAGATCATCTTCAAGCCGCTTTCTGACAGTCGCTTCAGGATTTGCCGTTTTGTGGGCGGTCTTATTTACGTGTCTCACCTTCAGCAGCGTCTTCTTCCCAACATCTTTGTGGTAGCGGTGTAGCGTGCAAGGACGGCGTGGAATAAGTGTCAAAAGATGGAGCTAACTGTTTTAATGACATTCAGACTTGAATTAAATCAATAACGGAGCAGCATCTCCTCATCCGGAAACAAGTTGTTTCCCGTGAAAAAACGTTTGACCGAGACTCTCTAATAACTAAAGTTCCTTGAGTGATTAATGTAAACTCACTACAGATATAAGTAAGAACTTTATACTAATTTATATTAGAAATGACAACAGCGGAAGATGAATGTCCCATAACAAGAAGATAGAGAAAAGGTAAAGGTGTATCGACTACGGCGTCCCACGGACTACAAAGGCGGATTCGCACAATTTTTCAGGATTTATGCAGATCCCAAATACAGATCAGCAGGTACCAGAAGGTAAGAAAAGTTGCTTTTGCATAATATTGTGAAACAAAACAGCAGATAATATCTATTGCCTTATTCACACCATAATAATACTCATATGTTTAATGCGCCGGCAATTCATCAAGCGGTGCGGCTTCATCGCTTCAAAGTCGTACTAAAACATTTGGATAGATTTATGAGCATCGTGTGTAATGTTTTATATTTTCAATGGAACAAATAAACTCTTGGTGTTGTTTACTTGAGTCACATTGCCATTATAATGCAGTCTATACATATCTATTATGTTTGACTGCCTTCTACTGGTCACACTTATCTTTACACCATGTACCAAATACAATTGTTTTGACCTCGGTAAGAAAAAACTGAATTTTTCCGTGCATTAGGTGCAACGGGTTATAAGGCGCACTGTCGAGTTTTGAGGAAAAAAAAATATTTTAAGTGCGCCTTATAGTCCCAAAAATACGGTATTTACTTTCCAAATACACTACATTGGTAAACAATTATACAGCACTGAGAAATACAAGTTTATATCCTTTTAAATGGATACTTGCATTTTTATAGTATAGTACGATTAAATTGCATTTTAAACACAGTATCGTTTTTAAAGGTCATTTCTTCAGTGTAAGAGTATGACGTACACAAAAGCGATGTAGACAAAAAGCTCTGAGTCCGTCTGCATTAAGACAAATATTTTTTAAAGTACATTTTTGCATAATGTTCTAATGTGGGGCACCTTAAGACAAGAATATATTGATTGACAGTCTAAAGCAGGGGTGTCAAACTCAAATACAGTGTGAGCCAAATTTTAAAACTGAACAAAGCCGCGGGCCAAGGTTGAACAAATTAACCTTTTAGGTGGTAGCATGTATTGTAGTGTCCCGGAAGAGTTAGTGCTGCAATGGGTTCTGGGTATTTGTTCTGTTGTGTTACGGTACGGATGTTCTCCCAAAATGTGTTTGTCATTCTTGTTTGGTGTGGGTTCACAGTGTGGCACATATTTGTAACAGTGTTAAAGTTGTTTATACGGCCACCCTCAAGTGTCACCTGTATGGCTGTTGACCAAGTATGCCTTGCATTCACTTATGAGTGTGTATAAGCCGCTTACATTATGAAGCTGTTTGTATTGAGGATAAGCGGACGTGACGACAGGTTTTAGAGAACGTTAAAGGCAGTGCCTTTAAGGCACGGCCCCCAATATTGTTGTCCGGGTGGGAATTCGGAGATCTTCGGGAGAATGGTTGCCCAGGGAAATTTTCGGGAGGGGCACTGAACTTCGGAAGTCTCCCGGGAAAATCGGGAGGGTTGGCAAGTATGAGTATTAGCGATGAATGCGGTGTTACAGCGGCACAGCCACTGTATAACACCGGCGGGCCAGCTCTAATGTTAATTTGATACTGCCTCAAGGGCCAAATGAGTTTGACACCCATGGTCTGAAGCTAACATGTCTTCCATCACTAAATATTTTCGCAGTTTTGTGCATTTTAATGTGAATAATATAATATAAATCCCAAATTGCAATCACAATTTTGAAGAGAAAAAGCGCAACTAGGTTTTTCCTCAAAATCGTGCAGCCCTGTGTGAAAGGAAAAGAGGAAAAAGAGCATGTACAAAAACTTACCACAGCGTCCATGAACTCGATGCAGCGCTTCAGCTCTGGCCTAGTGTCACAGTACTGACGAAATAGAAGTCGACCAATGGGCTGCTTCTCGCACAGACTGGTATAGTCTCTCTCTAAAAGAAGGCGAGATGACAAGGAAAAAGATGAGTATGCAGGGAGAATTGAACATCAACATAATGCACAAACAGCTTCAGTTTGTGCATAATGTCCACATGAAAATGCAAAATTCAAATAAAGCAAAAAGTCACAGTTGTGCTTTGGTTAAATGAATGCAGCCTATCTCAGCTGCATTTGGGCGGAAGGCGGAGTACACCCTGGACAAGTCGCCATCGCAGGGCCAACACAGATAGACAGACAACATTCACACTCACATTCACACACTAGGGACCATTTAGTGTTGCCAATCAACCTATCCCCAGGTGAATATTTTTGGAGGTGGGAGGAAGCCGGAGTACCCGGAGGGAACCCACGCAGTCACGGGGAGAACATGCAAACTCCACACAGAAAGATCCCGAGCCTGGATTTGAACCCAGGACTGCAGGACCTTCGTATTGTGAGGCAGACGCACTAACCCCTCTGTTCCACCATGCTGCCCTGGAAAACACATATTCACCATTAATTAGTTGCTTATCAACATTCAAATTAGCAACATATTGGCTCTTAATTAGTCACTATTAAGTACTTATTAATGTCTTATTCTGCATGACCTTATTATACAACCAGTAAGCCTTTAATTAAGAGTCTTCCCTCAATAACCTCAGAATTATTGCTTATTAATAACTCTTATATGTTCGCCTAGTGTCCAAATAACTTTAAATGAAGTCTGTTACTTTAATAAGCAACTAATTAATGGTGAATATGTTATATCATTACATTCCAACCTCAAATGTAGCCGCATTGCCGCATACGAGACGTGCAAACAGTGATGATTTGGCTCACAACATCAAAACTTCAGAAATAAAATTAATATTTACATTATCTTCGACCCAACTCTCTCCTTTGAGGCACACATTAAAAGCGTTACTAAAACGGCCTTCTTTCATCTCCGTAATATCGCTAAAATTCGCTCCATTCTGACCACTAAAGACGCTGAGATCATTATCCATGCGTTTGTTACGTCTCGCCTCGACTACTGTAACGTATTATTTTCGGGTCTCCCCATGTCTAGCATTAAAAGATTACAGTTGGTACAAAATGTGGCTGCTAGACTTTTGACAAGAACAAGAAAGTTTGATCACATTACGCCTGTACTGTATATACCTTTATATACATATATACATACATATATACCTATACTGTATATACCTTTATATACATATATACATACATATATACCTATACTGTATATACCTTTATATACATATATACATACATATATACCTATACTGTATATACCTTTATATACATATATACATACATATATACCTATACTGTATATACCTTTATATACATATATACATACATATATACCTATACTGTATATACCTTTATATACATATATACATACATATATACCTATACTGTATATACCTTTATATACATATATACATACATATATACCTATACTGGCTCACCTGCACTGGCTTCCTGTGCACTTAAGATGTGACTTTAAGGTTTTACTACTTACGTATAAAATACTACACGGTCTAGCTCCGTCCTATCTTGCCGATTGTATTGTACCATATGTCCCGGCAAGAAATCTGCGTTCAAAGGACTCCGGCTTGTTAGTGATTCCCAAAGCCCAAAAAAAGTCTGCGGGCTATAGAGCGTTTTCCGTTCGGGCTCCAGTACTCTGGAATGCCCTCCCGGTAACAGTTCGAGATGCCACCTCAGTAGAAGCATTTAAGTCTCACCTTAAAACTCATTTGTATACTCTAGCCTTTAAATAGACTCCCTTTTTAGACCAGTTGATCTGCCGTTTCTTTTCTTTTTCTTCTATGTCCCACTCTCCCTTGTGGAGGGGGTCCGGTCCGATCCGGTGGCCATGTACTGCTTGCCTGTGTATCGGCTGGGGACATCTCTGCGATGCTGATCCGCCTCCGCTTGGGATGGTTTCCTGCTGGCTCCGCTGTGAACGGGACTCTCGCTGCTGTGTTGGATCCGCTTTGGACTGGACTCTCGCGACTGTGTTGGATCCATTGTGGATTGAACTTTCACAGTATCATGTTAGACCCGCTCGACATCCATTGCTTTCCTCCTCTCCAAGGTTCTCATAGTCATTATTGTCACCGATGTCCCACTGGGTGTGAGTTTTCCTTGCCCTTATGTGGGCCTACCGAGGATGTCGTGGTGGTTTGTGCAGCCCTTTGAGACACTAGTGATTTAGGGCTATATAAGTAAACATTGATTGATTAACAACCTAGGCTGTAGTGTACACACAATAACATTTTGGATCACAGCATCATAAGGTCAAAATTTAAATGTGTAATATACAAATTCCTGCAAACAAAAATACATGACACGAACTGCTGTGTATCGTCAGGAGTTTTGCACTATCCATACAAGTTGAATGGATAGTTGAATGACACTCTTCTTGCTTGTTGAAGATGTTTCAGAGTTGCTTCCATTCAACCTTTGTAGAGTATAACAGTGTTTTTCAACCTTTTTTGAGCCGAGGCATGTTTTTTCATTTAAAAATGAAACTCAGTTGACAGTAAAAAGTCGTTGTCGTAATTGTTGGATATGACTTTAAATCCTAAGCAACCATGTATCACTATAGTTCTTGTCTCAAAGTAGGTGTACTGTCACCACCTGTCACATCACGCCCTGATTTATTTGGATTTTTTTTCTGATTTCCTGTGTGTAGTGTTTTACTTCTTGTCCTGCGCTCCTATTTTGGTGGCTTTTCCTGTTTTCTTGGTATTTTCCTGTAGCAGTTTCATGTCTTCCTTTGAGCGCTATTCCCCGCTTCTGCTTTGTTTTAGCAATCAAGAATATTTAAGTCGTTGCTATCCTTCTTTGTGGGAAAATTGTTGATTGTCATGTCATGTTTGGATGTACTTTGTAGACGCCGTCTGCTCCACAGAAAGTCTTTGCTGTCGTCCGAGATTCTGTTTTTGTTTACTTTGTAGCCAGTTCAGTTTTAGTTTTGTTCTGCATAGCCTTCTCTAAGCTTCAATGTCTTTTCTTAGGGGCACTTTCCTATTGTTTATTTTTGGTTTAAGCATTAGATACTTTTTTTTACCTGCACGCTGCCTCCTTTGGTTGTCTGCATACTGGTTTTATGACAAACCATCGTCGTCTCATGTGATGTGTTCCTGACATCGACAAAGCAATTAGCTACCGGCTGACACCTACTGATATAAAAGAGTATTACATGGTTACTCTGCCGAGCTCTAGACAGCACAGACACTCAACAACAGCACATTATTTGCACACTATAATTACTTCCATCCATCCATCCATCCATCCATTTTCTACCGCTTATTCCCTTTTGGGGTCGCGGGGGGCGCTGGCGCCTATCTCAGCTACAATCGGGCGGGAGGCGGGGTACACCCTGGACAAGTCGCCACCTCATCGCAGGGCCAACACAGATGGACAGACAACATTCACACTCACATTCACACACTAGGGCCAATTTAGTGTTGCCAATCAACCTATCCCCAGGTGCATGTCTTTGGAAGTGGGAGGAAGCCGGAGTACCCGGAGGGAACCCACGCAGTCACAGGGAGAACATGCAAACTCCACACAGAAAGATCCCGAGGCTGGATTTGAACCCAGGACTGCAGGACCTTCGTATTGTGAGGCAGACGCACTAACCCCTCTGCCACCGTGAAGCCCACTATAATTACTTGTTTGCAAAAAATATTTTTACCCCAAGTGGGTGAAATTACATAATCTTCCACGGCACACCAGACTGTATCACACGGCACACTAGTGTGCCGCGGCACAGTGGTTGAAAAACTCTGCAGTACTGTGATAATTTGTCACATATAAACAGAATGTCTGAACTAAACACTTATAAAACATACAGACCTGATTTACTAAGATCCAAAAAAAAAATGCGCTAGACAGAGTGTGCAAAAAAAAAAAAAGATCTACTAACACTGTGTTTGCAACTGAAAATTGGTGCAGACTGCCTTATTTACCTGAGAATTTTGCTTGCATTCTCGGCTTAAACTACGGAGATTTTCATTGTCTGCAAATTCATCAATCAATCAATCAATGTTTATTTATATAGCCCCAAATCACAAATGTCTCAAAGGACTGCACAAATCATTACGACTACAACATCCTCGGAAGAACCCACAAAAGGGCAAGGAAAACTCACACCCAGTGGGCAGGGAGAATTCACATCCAGTGGGACGCCAGTGACAATGCTGACTATGAGAAACCTTGGAGAGGACCTCAGATGTGGGCAACCCCCCCTCTCTAGGGGACCGAAAGCAATGGATGTCGAGCGGGTCTAACATGATACTGTGAAAGTTCAATCCATAGTGGCTCCAAGACAGCAGCGAGAGTTCAGTTCAAGCGGATCCAAGACAGCAGCGAGAGTCCCGTCCACATGTTATCACGCTGGAACCAGCAGCAAACATCTATAATCTGTAACACTTTTTTATAATTGCAATCTGGACAACAGAAACATTTGCACAATGACACTTATTTCTGCGCGCGAGGCTGTGGATCACATCATAAGCGTATTATTGCGTCTGGAATGACACAATGACAAATGCACAATTTAAGACATTTTTTCATGTAGAAGATATATTTTAGTAATATATTTAATACACAAATGCCAGCAGACACCAAAACGTATCAATCCAATAATTTGTAATCAGCCCTTTAAGTCATCCAGCGGCTATAAAATTATAAAAGGAAGTTCCTGAATAGACAATATGTCCAGTATTTTTTATTTATGTCCATCCAAAATATTGACACACACACACGTCAGAGAGAGGAATCTCAACTGTCAATTGTCTGTCTTTGCGGTGCGATCACTGATTCTGCAGCTGTGTGTGGAAATGTCAATTTGCACATCCTTCTGGCACGCTTTGATTGACTAATCGAAACTTTTATTAGTAGATTGCACAGAATCCACATATTCCGTACAATTGACCATCAAATGGTAACACCCGAATAAGTTTTACAACTTGTTTAATCAATTCATGATAAAAATTCACGCCAGGGTTTCCCACACATTCATTTATTTGTGGCGGCCCGCCACGAAAGAATTACGGCCGCCACAAATAAAAATAAAAAATATATATATTTTATTTTATTTTATTTCAGTAGAAGCATTTAAGTCTCATCTTAAAACTCATCTGTATACTCTAGCCTTTAAATAGACCTCCTTTTTAGACCAGTTGATCTGCCGCTTCTTTTCTTTCTCCTATGTCGTCCGATGACCATGGATGAAGTACTGACTGTCCAGAGTCGAGACCCAGGATGGACCGCTCGCCTGTATCGGTTGGGGACATCTCTACGCTGCTGATCCGCTTGAGATGGTTTCCTGTGGACGGGACTCTCACTGCTGTCTTGGAGCCACTATGGATTGAACTTTCACAGTATCATGTTAGACCCGCTCGACATCCATTGCTTTCGGTCCCCTAGAGGGGGGGGGGGGTTGCCCACATCTGAGGTCCTCTCCAAGGTTTCTCATAGTCAGCATTGTCACTGGCGTCCCACTGGATGTGAATTCTCCCTGCCCACTGGGTGTGAGTTTTCCTTGCCCTTTTGTGGGTTCTTCCGAGGATGTTGTAGTCGTAATGATTTGTGCAGTCCTTTGAGACATTTGTGATTTGGGGCTATATAAATAAACATTGATTGATTGATTGATTTCCGGATTTTGACTCGCTCGACCGCTCATAAAAGCAATGGGACTCTGTCTGTGAATGGAGCTTGTAGTTACATGTTATATAAATATGTAAATATTGTATAAATATGTACATAAAGTGTTGTAATTATATTCCAACTCCGCGTTCTTCTTGGTCATCGCCGCCACCGCTGCCACCCAAACCCCCCAACCCCCGACCACACCACCACAAATAGATGCCTGACCTGTGGGAAACACTGCACCCACTAAATAAAATGCAAAAAAGTGTTGATAAATCACATCGTGAGTGCTAAACAATTGTATTTGCATTTTAAACTCCCAGTATTGAGGGCGTTTGGATGATCAGCATATATTTTGTTTATTTATGAAGACGGAGACACAACATTGATTACACGCCTTATTGTGATTACTTAACAGACGTACCACTTTGCACGCGTTTAGTATCAGCTTAGCATGTGCTATCAGGTTTGCACATGTTTCCCAGTCGCGTGGCAATAGTGTCCCTCCTTTTTGAACCGGTAGTGATTCCTGTAGCTTAGCTATTTTTAGATCCATGTAATGAGGTAGTGTCCTTCAGACGCTACAAAGAGTGCAAATGGACTGCAAATCCAGGGGGGAAAAACACAACAATACAGAGAAAATACAATGACCTGGATTAATGAAAACATTCATAGATACGGAGAACATCCATGATGATTGGCTGGTTTACGTATGATAAATCACGATTGGGTATGGTTAGGGCAAAACATTAGCAAATCGTGAGTCATATGACACACGTGATGCAGTGTTTACCGAAGAACATGCATATTCTGTGCAATAAAAGTCTAGATTTTCTCAAAGGAATTATTGCGCATCGAAGATTAAGAAAAAGAACAAGCATTTTGGCCTTTTGCAGTTTGTGAGACATTTGCTACGACGTTTGCGCTGAAGAGCGTTTTGGCGAACAGTCGGCGACACAAGTGGTGGAACACTTACGTGAGTTCCTATAAAATGTTATTTCCCCCTGTTTTCTGCTCGTATGTCAAACCATGCAGCTAAGTTACACACTGCTATAACATATGACAGTGGCGGCTTTTAAGGAGAGAAAGGCTTGCAGCAGCTGCAACCACAAATAAAAATGATAGTTTTGTTGCTAGTCGTGTTTTAATATAGAAAAAGTGACTAAAAGAATTGGAGAAATCCCTAGAGAAAAATTCTCAATGGAGTACATTGTACAAAAAGCTTATAGAGGAAAACGATATTATTTAAGACAAAATATATAGATTTGTTTTATATGCATGTATACAGCACAGGACACACCTTCTCCTCATTCAATGGGTTTTCTTTACTTTCACGACCATTTAAATTGTAGATTGTCACTATCAATCAATCAATCAATGTTTACTTATATAGCCCTAAATCACTAGTGTCTCAAAGGGCTGCACAAACCACCACGACATCCTCGGTAGGCCCACATAAGGGCAAGGAAAACTCACACCCAGTGGGACGTCGGTGACAATGATGACTATGAGAACCTTGGAGAGGAGGAAAGCAATGGATGTCGAGCGGATCTAACATGATACTGTGAAAGTTCAATCCACAATGGATCCAACACAGTCGCGAGAGTCCAGTCCAAAGAGGATCCAAGACACAGCAGCGAGAGTCCCGTTCACAGCGGAGCCAGCAGGAAACCATCCCAAGCGTAGGCGGACCAGCAGCGCAGAGATGTCCCCAGCCGATACACAGGCGAGCAGTACATGGCCACCGGATCGGACCGGACCCCCTCCACACGGGAGAGTGGGACATAGAAGAAAAAGAAAAGAAACGGCAGATCAACTGGTCTAAAAAGGGAGTCTATTTAAAGGCTAGAGTATACAAATGAGTTTTAAGGTGAGACTTAAATGCTTCTACTGAGGTGGCATCGCGAACTGTTACCGGGAGGGCATTCCAGAGTACTGGAGCCCAAACGGAAAATGCTCTATAGCCCGCAGACTTTTTTTGGGTTTTGGGAATCACTAATAAGCCGGAGTCCTTTGAACGCAGATTTCTTGCCGGGACATATGGTACAATACAATCGGCAAGATAGGATGGAGCTAGACCGTGTAGTATTTTATACGTAAGTAGTAAAACCTTAAAGTCACATCTTAAGTGCACAGGAAGCCAGTGCAGGTGAGCCAGTATAGGTATATATGTATGTATATATGTATATAAAGGTATATACAGTACAGGCGTAATGTGATCAAACTTTCTTGTTCTTGTCAAAAGTCTAGCAGCCGCATTTTGTACCAACTGTAATCTTTTAATGCTAGACATGGGGAGACCCGAAAATAATACGTTACAGTAGTCGAGGCGAGACGTAACAAACGCATGGATAATGATCTCAGCGTCTTTAGTGGACAGAATGGAGCGAATTTTAGCGATATTACGGAGATGAAAGAAGGCCGTTTTAGTAACGCTTTTAATGTGTGCCTCAAAGGAGAGAGTTGGGTCGAAGATAATACCCAGATTCTTTACCGTGTCGCCTTGTTTAATTGTTTGGTTGTCAAATGTTAGAGTTGTATTATTAAATAGAGTTCGGTGTCTAGCAGGACCGATAATCAGCATTTCCGTTTTTTTGGCGTTGAGTTGCAAAAAGTTAGCGGACATCCATTGTTTAATTTCATTAAGACACGCCTCCAGCTGACTACAATCCGGCGTGTTGGTCAGCTTTAGGGGCATGTAGAGTTGGGTGTCATCAGCATAACAGTGAAAGCTGATACCGTATTTGCGTAAAATCATCAAAACTATGAATGAACACACGTGGAGTTATGTACTTAACAAAAAAAGTTGAAATAACTAAAAACATGTTTTATATTCTAGTTTCTTCAAAATAGCCACCCTTTGCTCAGATTGCTGTTTTTGCAAACTGTTGGCATTCTCTGGAAGAGCTTCAAGCACACCTGTGGAGTGAAAACCATTTCGAGTGACAACCTCTTGAAGCTCTTCGAGAGAATGCCAAGAGTGTGCAAAGCAGTAATGAGAGCAAAGGATGGCTATTTTGAAGAAACTAGAATGTAAAACATCCATCCATTTTCTACCGCTTGCCCCTTTTGGGGTCGTGGGTGGTGCTGGAGCCTATCTCAGCTGCATCCGGGCGAAAGGCAGGGTACACCCTGGACATGTCGCCACCTCATCATAGAGCCAACACGGATAGACAGACAACATTCACACACTCGGGCCAATTTAGTGTTGCCAATCAACCTATCCCCAGGTGCATGCCCGGGATTGAACTCAGGACCTTCGTATTGTGAGGCACTAATCCCTGTGGCACCGTGCTGACGAATATAAAACAGGTTTTTAGTTATTTCACCTGTTTTTGTTAAGTACATAACTCCACGTGTTCATTCATAGTTTTGATGCCTTTAGTGACAATCTACAATGTAAATAGTCATGAAAATAAAGAAAACTCATTGAATGAGAAGGTGTGTCCAAACGTTTGGCCTGTACTGTACATTTGTGCCTTTCAAAGGAAAACATATGCATCATAACAAATAATATGATGACATCATATTGACCACGCTCCCACCATCACAATCATATTGGCAATCGAGGGGAAACCCTGTCCTTACTTACCAACTAATCACCTAAGTCAGTGGTTCTCAAATGGGGGTACGCGTACCTCTGGGGGTACTTGAAGGTATGCCAAGGGGTACGAGATTTTTTTTTAAATATTCTACAAAATAGCAACAATTCAAAAATCCTTTATAAATATATTTATTGAACAATACTTCAACAAAATATGAATGTAAGTTCATAAACTGTGAAAAGAAATGCAACAAAGCAATATTCAGTGTTGACACCTAGATTTTTTGTTCCATAAATATTGATGTTAAAGATTTATTTTTTTGTGAAGAAATGTTTAGAAGTAAGTTGATGAATCCAGATGGATCTCTATTACAATCCCCAAAGAGGGCACTTTAAGTTGATGATTACTTCTATGTGGAGAAATCTTTATTTATAATTAAACCGCTTGTTTATTTTTCAACAATTTTTTTGTTATTTTTATATCTTTTTTCCAAATAGTACAACAAAGACCACTACAAATGAGCAATATTTTGCACTGTTATACAATTTAATAAATCAGAAACTGATGACATAGTGCTGTATTTTACTTCTTTATCTCTTTTTTTCAAACAAAAATGCTTTGCTCTGATTAGGGGGTACTTGAATTTAAAAAATGTTCACAGGGGGTACATCACTGAAAAAAAGTTGAGAACCACTGCCCTAAGTATTTAAGTAACTAACTGACAAAGAACTGCAAAGATTACATAACCTCCTGAAGGAGGAAATAACTTCAGATTATTGACATTACCAACCATCCTCCAAAGCGGCGGTAAACATAATGAAGTAATGTTTTAATTACAAACCACCATAAAAGAATGACATGACAGTACATGCACAATTTTCTTACAAGAGTCAATTGGCTTTCCCCGTTTACAAATTGTTGCAGCAATTGCTTGTGAGTAATACAGAAAATTGTGTTTGTGTGTATTCTTCCTGCACAGCAGGCCCCATTTATTAAGACTAATTCATGTCCATGGGAGCCAGACATCCACCAGACGGCCCAACATGCCACTATCTGACAAAAACACACACATTTCATCCATATAAAAATAAAAATAGGCCACACAGACTTATGAAAGCATGCACACTTGCGTGCAGAGTGTTGAAGAGGAAGCACAGGATGAAAAGTCTGACGGGTGACAGTTACAGAACAACCTGCAATAATAAATCAAATCTTTGCGACCACTCTTCCAGCTGCACAGATTATTACCCATCATTCCCTCTGTTCTACAGCACACTGCTTATTAGTCTAACTCACTCATATGATCACAAAGTCTAAGGCAGGGATCTAAAACTTTAATCACTATATGCAAACTACTTGGACAAAAAGAAAGGAGAAGGGAGTTATTTGTGTTTTAATCATCGGACTGGAAACATATAAATTGGACTGTATTTTCCGGACTATAGGGCGCACCGGATTATAAGGCGCACTGCCGATGAATGGGCTATTTTTGATCTTTTTTCTTATAAAACAGGGGTCTCAAACTCAATTTACCTGGGGGCCACTGGACGGTGAGGCTGGGCCGCAAGAAAAGATTTCTTTAAAAAAATTGTTGCATACTCCTCAGCATGTCTATTTGTATAATGAGGTTTCAAATTGTATTCCTTGTGCACCGCAACTTTCTCTGTGCAAATAAGAGACATCGGGGTGCCCCTGTGCTCAACAAAGAAATATTGCATCTCCCACTTTTCCTGGAATTGTATTTGCACATCACTAACCTTTCTCTTCACTGCAGGCTTTGAAAAAGACATGTTTGGGGTTGTGGAATATATTTGTATTTAGCCGACGCACGGGGAATAATGTTCTTTCCGCAATGTGTGTCGTTCCGCTTTTCTTCCCTACAGCAACACGGCGGTTGGCGGATAATAGCCGGGATAGCGAGCGCAAAAAAGTGACGGCTCCCGGAGTGTTATCCGGCGTCATATAGGCATATGTGTAGTGTTCATCGTGTGAGGCAATGCAAATTAAACAATAAAAAAGACAAATAATGGTTTGAATTGGTCCAGGCTATCGGGGACTGTTATTACTGATGGACAGGTATCGCGGTGTGACTGCAGCCAGGCACTTAAGAAAACCCTCGTCTCCATGGCAACGTCTCTGTCGCTTTCACTCATTTGCCGCTTTTCCACTGATGCAGGGGTAGGCAACCCAGAACGTTGAAAGAGCCATTTTGGACCCAAATAACACAACGTTGTCAAGCGGCATTCATATAAAACTTGTGGGCCGCACTAACATTAAACTTTAATATTAAAGTGGGGGGCGCAAAATAACGCCGCGTGTCTGAGACCCCACATATAAAAGGTGTGCTGGATTATACGGCGCATTAAAGGGGTCATATTATTATTTTCTAAATTGAAAAGACTTCGTTGTGGTCTATATAACATGTAATGGTGGTTCATCTTCAAACGGCCTTCTGACAGTCTCTTCCGGATGCGCCGTTTTGTGGGCAGTTTTATTTACGTGGCCCACCTTCGGCAGCGTCTTCTCCCCGCCATCTATGTTGTAGCGGTGTTGCGTGCAAAGACGGGAGTTGAAGAAGTGTCGAAAAATGGAGCTAACTGTTTTAATGACATTCAGACTTTACTTAAATCAATAGCGGAGCAGCATCTCCTCTTCCGGAAACAACACCAAGGACTGTTTTCACTGTTTTCTCCGTAGCAGAACCTCCAGGTTCTGTAATAAATTCTTCCCTCAGGCCGTAAGAAGCTTGAATGCATCATAATAATCCCCAAAATTCCCCCCAAGAATGGATTAACTCGCTGGAATATAAAGACAATATAACATACATCCATAAATGTGGATGCATATGCAAAAGTGCATGTATTTATCTGTAAAGTAATTTATTTTATTTATTTATATCTGTACCTTAAGGATGTTTTATCCTGCACTACAATGAACTAATGCAACAAAATTTCATTCTTATCTGTACTGTAAAGTTCAAATTTGAATGACAATAAAAAGGAAGTCTTAGGCCAAGTCTAACAACACTCAACAACAACACTAATACCTGTAATAACTTAAGTTCCTTGGGTAAATAATGTAAACTTACGCTTTTATGGCGAGTTTACTGGCAGATATAAGTAAGAACTTTATACTAATTTATAGTACAAAATGGCAACAGAGGAGGATGAATGTCCCATAACAAGAAGATAAGAGAAAAAGAAGAAGCCTATAGACTACGTCGCCTGTACAGTCTACAAAGGCTGACTCGCGCAATTTTTCAGGATTTATGCAGATCCAAAATACAAATCAGCAGGTACCAGAAGGTAAGAAAAGTTGCTTTTTCATAATATTGCGAAACAAAATGGCAGATAATGTCTTACCTTATATACACACCACAATAATACTTGTATGTTTAAACTGTTGGTGTTGTTTACTTCAGTCATATTGCCATCATAGTGCAGTCTGCATGTATATCTTATGTTTGACTGCCATCTACTGGTCACACTTATCATTACACTATATACCAAATTGTCATGTTCTATGGTCTGGATCTTGTTTTTCTGTTATTTTTGGTTTTGAACTCCATTAGCTCCTGTTTTTTGGTGCACTCTTGTTTGTTTTGTTTGCCATGGTGGCATATGGTTTTCACCTGCTGCTGGTGTTCGGACATACGCACCTGGCTTTAATCAGGAAGAGACAATTTAAGCCAGTAGTTCCCAGGCAGTCGGGCTGGCGACATTACTCTGTTTTTGCTCTGTCCATTCCATCGTCCTTCATGCTCTACTGATGTTCAATTCTTCTCCATAGTTTATACTGCTCGTTTCACGCAACAGTAAGTGTTTTTTGGTTACATATCTATAGTCTGGCTAAGTGTTAGTTTTTGTTTCCTTAACCAAGTTGTCCCTCCGCTGTGAGCGCCTTTTGTTTGTCTTTTTTTAAGTAGAAATTAGAATATGCTCCCACCTTCTACCGATGTCTGGTCTAGTCCGATTGCATCCCGGGAAAACAATCCTGGCAGCAAGCTGCGAAAAGATCCACGTCCTGACACAAATAAAATTGCTTTGAGGTCGGTGAGCAAAATCTGAATTATTGCGTACATTAGACGCATCGGGTTATTAGGCGCACTGTCGAGTTTTGAGGGGAAAAAAAGGATTTGAGGTGCGCCTTATAGTCCAGAAAATAAGGTACTTTGAAATAAAGCAAATCTCCACTCAAACAGTGTGACCAGTTTGTCATTAAAATCGAAGCATAATGTCTGAATTGAACAATTATAAAAATACTAAAACTTGAAACAAATATTATTTGACCCATTAGTGAGCGACTCAAAACCTCTAACATGCTACCTGTTGGAAACACCTGGTTTAAAGCATTGCTAGTAAGCATGGAGAAGATTGCAGAGATACAGCTTTTATTGCCCCTCTTAGCACCTGTTGCTGTGTTTTACATCTGAAGAGCAGATGCTCACAAATCAAATCTCCATATTGAAGCACATTGTGCTTTCCCTCGGGTATTGCCTTACATCATTGATCCCCAAGAATCGTTGGTGTTTCCCTGTCAGCTGGAAATAGCTCTGAAACACACACTTGATAAAAGACAAATTTAGAAACCTTATATAGTAAAATTGCTCGGAGCGTTTATCTGTTTATGTGAACAACTTGTTGAAATTTATGTCACCCAAGCAGCACAGCTTGGTTCAGTATGCAGGTTGTGTTGCAATTTTCAATGTATAACAAAGACATTGACTCGAAAAAACGCTCCAAAGTAAGTTAAGTAAGGCTCAAGTTTTCCTAAAATGCGTTAGCTCAATGCTAGTATACGCTAACTTTGTTTTTTACACGCTACTGGTACAAAATGCGGCCGCAAAGACTTTTGACAACAAGAAAGTTTGATCATGTTACGCCTATACTGTATATACCTTTATATACATATATACATACATATATACCTATACTGTATATACCTTTATATACATATATACATACATATATACCTGTACTGTATATACCTTTATATACATATATACATACATATATACCTATACTGTATATACCTTTATATACATATATACATACATATATACCTATACTGTATATACCTTTATATACATATATACATACATATATACCTGTACTGTATATACCTTTATATACATATATACATACATATATACCTGTACTGTATATACCTTTATATACATATATACATACATATATACCTATACTGTATATACCTTTATATACATATATACATACATATATACCTATACTGTATATACCTTTATATACATATATACCTATACTGTATATACCTTTATATACATATATACATACATATATACCTATACTGTATATACCTTTATATACATATATACATACATATATACCTATACTGTATATACCTTTATATACATATATACATACATATATACCTATACTGTATATACCTTTATATACATATATACCTATACTGTATATATCTTTATATACATATATACATACATATATACCTATACTGTATATACCTTTATATACATATATACCTATACTGTATATACCTTTATATACATATATACATACATATATACCTATACTGTATATACCTTTATATACATATATACCTATACTGTATATACCTTTATATACATATATACATACACATATACCTATACTGTATATACCTTTATATACATATATACATACATATATACCTATACTGTATATACCTTTATATACATATATACCTATACTGGCTCACCTGCACTGGCTTCCTGTGCACTTAAGATGTGACTTTAAGGTTTTACTACTTACGTATAAAATACTACACGGTCTAGCTCCATCCTATCTTGCCGATTGTATTGTGAATTGATTAACGTGGACCCCGACTTAAACAATTTTAATAACATATTTGGGTGTTACCATTTAGTGGTCAATTGTACGGAATATGTACTGTACTGTGCAAACTACTAATAAAAATTTCAATCAATCAATTAAATTGTACCATATGTACCGGCCAGATATCTGCGTATTAAGAACTCCGGCTTATTAGTGATTCCCGGAGCCCAAAAACAGTCTGCGGGCTATAGAGCGTTTTTACTATTCGGGCTCCAGTACTCAGGAATGCCCTCCCGGTAAAAGTTCGAGATGCTACCTCAGTAAAAGCATTTAAGACCCATCTTAAAACTAATTTGTATACACTAGCTTTTAAATAGACCCCACTTTTAGACCAGTGTCTTTTCTGCTCTGCCCCCCTCTCCTGCGTGGAAACGTCATTAGGTGACCACAGATGATGTACTAGTTGTTAAAAGTTGGGATCAGGGGTGGGAACCTGGGGTAAATCAGTTGGGGACATCTCTGCGCTGCTGACTTGTCTCCACTCAAGATGATCCCCTGCTGGCCTCACTATGGACTGGAGTCTCTCATACTATAAACTAGATCCACTCGACGTCCATTGCACCGGTCACCCAAGAGGGGGGTCTCCACGCCTGCGGTCCCCTTCAAGGTATCTCAATGAATCCCATGGGGTTGAGTTTTTCTTTGCCTTGATGTGGGATCTGAGCCGGGGACGTCGTCGTGGCTTGTGCAGCCCTTTGAGATACTTGTGTTTAGGGCTGTACAAATAAACTTTGAGTTATTGATTGGTTGATACTGGTTAGCTTTAGCGATTTTATATGGTAATTTAAACACCTTCAAATGTGTTGACGAAAACTCCAACTAAAATGCACGTTACCATCAAAGAGCCGGTGCGTAATTAGTAAATACCTTATCAGGGCTGAGCGGTATGACCGAAAATTCATACCATGGTATAAGTTGAATCCCTTGACAGTAACGGTATATATCTCTGTATAAGTGTTGCGGTGTACAACTTCAATCAATCAATCAATGTTTATTTATATAGCCCCAAATCACAAATGTCTCAAAGGACTGCACAAATCATTACGACTACAACATCCTCGGAAGAACCCACAAAAGGGCAAGGAAAACTCACACCCAGTGGGCAGGGAGAATTCACATCCAGTGGGACGCCAGTGACAATGCTGACTATGAGAAACCTTGGAGAGGACCTCAGATGTGGGCAACCCCCCCCCTCTAGGGGACCGAAAGCAATGGATGTCGAGCGGGTCTAACATGATACTGTGAAAGTTCAATCCATAGTGGCTCCAAGACAGCAGTGAGAGTCCCGTCCACAGGAAACCATCTCAAGCGGATCAGCAGCGTAGAGATGTCCCCAACCGATACAGGCGAGCGGTCCATCCTGGGTCTCGACTCTGGACAGTCAGTACTTCATCCATGGTCATCGGACCGGACCCCCTCCACAAGGGAGGGGGGGACATAGGAGAAAGAAAAGAAGCGGCAGATCAACTGGTCTAAAAAGGAGGTCTATTTAAAGGCTAGAGTATACAGATGAGTTTTAAGATGAGACTTAAATGCTTCTACTGAGGTAGCATCTCGAACTGTTACCGGGAGGGCATTCCAGAGTACTGGAGCCCGAACGGAAAACGCTCTATAGCCCGCAGACTTTTTTTGAGCTCTAGGAATCACTAATAAGCCGGAGTCTTTTGAACGCAGATTTCTTGCCGGGACATATGGTACAATACAATCGGCAAGATAGGATGGAGCTAGACCGTGTAGTATTTTATACGTAAGTAGTAAAACCTTAAAGTCACATCTTAAGTGCACAGGAAAGCCAGTGCAGGTGAGCCAGTACAGGCGTAATATGATCTTATAATGGAGTGTTTCTGAATGGGTTTTGTCGTCCCTTAGCAATTCTATATTTTTTTTTTTAATAAAACCTCTTGAAGCTCTTCGAGAGAATGCCAAGAGTGTGCAAAGCAGTAATGAGAGCAAAGGATGGCTATTTTGAAGAAACTAGAATGTAAAACATCCATCCATTTTCTACCGCTTGCCCCTTTTGGGGTCGTGGGTGGTCTGGAGCCTATCTCAGCTGCATCCGGGCGAAAGGCAGGGTACACCCTGGACATGTCGCCACCTCATCATAGAGCCAACACGGATAGACAGACAACATTCACACACTCGGGCCAATTTAGTGTTGCCAATCAACCTATCCCCAGGTGCATGCCCGGATTGAACTCAGACCTTCGTTATTGTGAGGCACTAATCCCTGTGGCACCGTGCTGACGAATATAAAAACAGTTTTTAGTTATTTCACCTGTTTTTGTTAAGTACATAACTCACGTGTTCATTCATAGTTTTGATGCCTTTAGTGACAATCTACAATGTAAATAGTCATGAAAATAAAGAAAACTCATTGAATGAGAAGGTGTGTCCAAACGTTTGGCCTGTACTGTACATTTGTGCCCTTTCAAAGGAAAACATATGCATCATAACAAATAATATGATGACATCATATTGACCACGCTCCCACCATCACAATCATATTGGCAATCGAGGGGAAACCCTGTCCTTACTTACCAACTAATCACCTAAGTCAGTGGTTCTCAAATGGGGGTACGCGTACCTCTGGGGGTACTTGAAGGTATGCCAAGGGGTACGAGATTTTTTTTTAAATATTCTACAAAATAGCAACAATTCAAAAATCCTTTATAAATATATTTATTGAACAATACTTCAACAAAATATGAATGTAAGTTCATAAACTGTGAAAAGAAATGCAACAAAGCAATATTCAGTGTTGACACCTAGATTTTTTGTTCCATAAATATTGATGTTAAAGATTTATTTTTTTGTGAAGAAATGTTTAGAAGTAAGTTGATGAATCCAGATGGATCTCTATTACAATCCCAAAGAGGGCACTTTAAGTTGATGATTACTTCTATGTGGAGAAATCTTTATTTATAATTAAACCGCTTGTTTATTTTTCAACAATTTTTTTGTTATTTTTATATCTTTTTTCCAAATAGTACAACAAAGACCACTACAAATGAGCAATATTTTGCACTGTTATACAATTTAATAAATCAGAAACTGATGACATAGTGCTGTATTTTACTTCTTTATCTCTTTTTTTCAAACAAAAATGCTTTGCTCTGATTAGGGGGTACTTGAATTTAAAAAATGTTCACAGGGGGTACATCACTGAAAAAAAGTTGAGAACCACTGCCCTAAGTATTTAAGTAACTAACTGACAAAGAACTGCAAAGATTACATAACCTCCTGAAGGAGGAAATAACTTCAGATTATTGACATTACCAACCATCCTCCAAAGCGGCGGTAAACATAATGAAGTAATGTTTTAATTACAAACCACCATAAAAGAATGACATGACAGTACATGCACAATTTTCTTACAAGAGTCAATTGGCTTTCCCCGTTTACAAATTGTTGCAGCAATTGCTTGTGAGTAATACAGAAAATTGTGTTTGTGTGTATTCTTCCTGCACAGCAGGCCCCATTTATTAAGACTAATTCATGTCCATGGGAGCCAGACATCCACCAGACGGCCCAACATGCCACTATCTGACAAAAACACACACATTTCATCCATATAAAAATAAAAATAGGCCACACAGACTTATGAAAGCATGCACACTTGCGTGCAGAGTGTTGAAGAGGAAGCACAGGATGAAAAGTCTGACGGGTGACAGTTACAGAACAACCTGCAATAATAAATCAAATCTTTGCGACCACTCTTCCAGCTGCACAGATTATTACCCATCATTCCCTCTGTTCTACAGCACACTGCTTATTAGTCTAACTCACTCATATGATCACAAAGTCTAAGGCAGGGATCTAAAACTTTAATCACTATATGCAAACTACTTGGACAAAAAGAAAGGAGAAGGGAGTTATTTGTGTTTTAATCATCGGACTGGAAACATATAAATTGGACTGTATTTTCCGGACTATAGGGCGCACCGGATTATAAGGCGCACTGCCGATGAATGGGCTATTTTTGATCTTTTTTCTTATAAAACAGGGGTCTCAAACTCAATTTACCTGGGGGCCACTGGACGGTGAGGCTGGGCCGCAAGAAAAGATTTCTTTAAAAAAATTGTTGCATACTCCTCAGCATGTCTATTTGTATAATGAGGTTTCAAATTGTATTCCTTGTGCACCGCAACTTTCTCTGTGCAAATAAGAGACATCGGGGTGCCCCTGTGCTCAACAAAGAAATATTGCATCTCCCACTTTTCCTGGAATTGTATTTGCACATCACTAACCTTTCTCTTCACTGCAGGCTTTGAAAAAGACATGTTTGGGGTTGTGGAATATATTTGTATTTAGCCGACGCACGGGGAATAATGTTCTTTCCGCAATGTGTGTCGTTCCGCTTTTCTTCCCTACAGCAACACGGCGGTTGGCGGATAATAGCCGGGATAGCGAGCGCAAAAAAGTGACGGCTCCCGGAGTGTTATCCGGCGTCATATAGGCATATGTGTAGTGTTCATCGTGTGAGGCAATGCAAATTAAACAATAAAAAAGACAAATAATGGTTTGAATTGGTCCAGGCTATCGGGGACTGTTATTACTGATGGACAGGTATCGCGGTGTGACTGCAGCCAGGCACTTAAGAAAACCCTCGTCTCCATGGCAACGTCTCTGTCGCTTTCACTCATTTGCCGCTTTTCCACTGATGCAGGGGTAGGCAACCCAGAACGTTGAAAGAGCCATTTTGGACCCAAATAACACAACGTTGTCAAGCGGCATTCATATAAAACTTGTGGGCCGCACTAACATTAAACTTTAATATTAAAGTGGGGGGCGCAAAATAACGCCGCGTGTCTGAGACCCCACATATAAAAGGTGTGCTGGATTATACGGCGCATTAAAGGGGTCATATTATTATTTTCTAAATTGAAAAGACTTCGTTGTGGTCTATATAACATGTAATGGTGGTTCATCTTCAAACGGCCTTCTGACAGTCTCTTCCGGATGCGCCGTTTTGTGGGCAGTTTTATTTACGTGGCCCACCTTCGGCAGCGTCTTCTCCCCGCCATCTATGTTGTAGCGGTGTTGCGTGCAAAGACGGGAGTTGAAGAAGTGTCGAAAAATGGAGCTAACTGTTTTAATGACATTCAGACTTTACTTAAATCAATAGCGGAGCAGCATCTCCTCTTCCGGAAACAACACCAAGGACTGTTTTCACTGTTTTCTCCGTAGCAGAACCTCCAGGTTCTGTAATAAATTCTTCCCTCAGGCCGTAAGAAGCTTGAATGCATCATAATAATCCCCAAAATTCCCCCCAAGAATGGATTAACTCGCTGGAATATAAAGACAATATAACATACATCCATAAATGTGGATGCATATGCAAAAGTGCATGTATTTATCTGTAAAGTAATTTATTTTATTTATTTATATCTGTACCTTAAGGATGTTTTATCCTGCACTACAATGAACTAATGCAACAAAATTTCATTCTTATCTGTACTGTAAAGTTCAAATTTGAATGACAATAAAAAGGAAGTCTTAGGCCAAGTCTAACAACACTCAACAACAACACTAATACCTGTAATAACTTAAGTTCCTTGGGTAAATAATGTAAACTTACGCTTTTATGGCGAGTTTACTGGCAGATATAAGTAAGAACTTTATACTAATTTATAGTACAAAATGGCAACAGAGGAGGATGAATGTCCCATAACAAGAAGATAAGAGAAAAAGAAGAAGCCTATAGACTACGTCGCCTGTACAGTCTACAAAGGCTGACTCGCGCAATTTTTCAGGATTTATGCAGATCCAAAATACAAATCAGCAGGTACCAGAAGGTAAGAAAAGTTGCTTTTTCATAATATTGCGAAACAAAATGGCAGATAATGTCTTACCTTATATACACACCACAATAATACTTGTATGTTTAAACTGTTGGTGTTGTTTACTTCAGTCATATTGCCATCATAGTGCAGTCTGCATGTATATCTTATGTTTGACTGCCATCTACTGGTCACACTTATCATTACACTATATACCAAATTGTCATGTTCTATGGTCTGGATCTTGTTTTTCTGTTATTTTTGGTTTTGAACTCCATTAGCTCCTGTTTTTTGGTGCACTCTTGTTTGTTTTGTTTGCCATGGTGGCATATGGTTTTCACCTGCTGCTGGTGTTCGGACATACGCACCTGGCTTTAATCAGGAAGAGACAATTTAAGCCAGTAGTTCCCAGGCAGTCGGGCTGGCGACATTACTCTGTTTTTGCTCTGTCCATTCCATCGTCCTTCATGCTCTACTGATGTTCAATTCTTCTCCATAGTTTATACTGCTCGTTTCACGCAACAGTAAGTGTTTTTTGGTTACATATCTATAGTCTGGCTAAGTGTTAGTTTTTGTTTCCTTAACCAAGTTGTCCCTCCGCTGTGAGCGCCTTTTGTTTGTCTTTTTTTAAGTAGAAATTAGAATATGCTCCCACCTTCTACCGATGTCTGGTCTAGTCCGATTGCATCCCGGGAAAACAATCCTGGCAGCAAGCTGCGAAAAGATCCACGTCCTGACACAAATAAAATTGCTTTGAGGTCGGTGAGCAAAATCTGAATTATTGCGTACATTAGACGCATCGGGTTATTAGGCGCACTGTCGAGTTTTGAGGGGAAAAAAAGGATTTGAGGTGCGCCTTATAGTCCAGAAAATAAGGTACTTTGAAATAAAGCAAATCTCCACTCAAACAGTGTGACCAGTTTGTCATTAAAATCGAAGCATAATGTCTGAATTGAACAATTATAAAAATACTAAAACTTGAAACAAATATTATTTGACCCATTAGTGAGCGACTCAAAACCTCTAACATGCTACCTGTTGGAAACACCTGGTTTAAAGCATTGCTAGTAAGCATGGAGAAGATTGCAGAGATACAGCTTTTATTGCCCCTCTTAGCACCTGTTGCTGTGTTTTACATCTGAAGAGCAGATGCTCACAAATCAAATCTCCATATTGAAGCACATTGTGCTTTCCCTCGGGTATTGCCTTACATCATTGATCCCCAAGAATCGTTGGTGTTTCCCTGTCAGCTGGAAATAGCTCTGAAACACACACTTGATAAAAGACAAATTTAGAAACCTTATATAGTAAAATTGCTCGGAGCGTTTATCTGTTTATGTGAACAACTTGTTGAAATTTATGTCACCCAAGCAGCACAGCTTGGTTCAGTATGCAGGTTGTGTTGCAATTTTCAATGTATAACAAAGACATTGACTCGAAAAAACGCTCCAAAGTAAGTTAAGTAAGGCTCAAGTTTTCCTAAAATGCGTTAGCTCAATGCTAGTATACGCTAACTTTGTTTTTTACACGCTACTGGTACAAAATGCGGCCGCAAAGACTTTTGACAACAAGAAAGTTTGATCATGTTACGCCTATACTGTATATACCTTTATATACATATATACATACATATATACCTATACTGTATATACCTTTATATACATATATACATACATATATACCTGTACTGTATATACCTTTATATACATATATACATACATATATACCTATACTGTATATACCTTTATATACATATATACATACATATATACCTATACTGTATATACCTTTATATACATATATACATACATATATACCTGTACTGTATATACCTTTATATACATATATACATACATATATACCTGTACTGTATATACCTTTATATACATATATACATACATATATACCTATACTGTATATACCTTTATATACATATATACATACATATATACCTATACTGTATATACCTTTATATACATATATACCTATACTGTATATACCTTTATATACATATATACATACATATATACCTATACTGTATATACCTTTATATACATATATACATACATATATACCTATACTGTATATACCTTTATATACATATATACATACATATATACCTATACTGTATATACCTTTATATACATATATACCTATACTGTATATATCTTTATATACATATATACATACATATATACCTATACTGTATATACCTTTATATACATATATACCTATACTGTATATACCTTTATATACATATATACATACATATATACCTATACTGTATATACCTTTATATACATATATACCTATACTGTATATACCTTTATATACATATATACATACACATATACCTATACTGTATATACCTTTATATACATATATACATACATATATACCTATACTGTATATACCTTTATATACATATATACCTATACTGGCTCACCTGCACTGGCTTCCTGTGCACTTAAGATGTGACTTTAAGGTTTTACTACTTACGTATAAAATACTACACGGTCTAGCTCCATCCTATCTTGCCGATTGTATTGTGAATTGATTAACGTGGACCCCGACTTAAACAATTTTAATAACATATTTGGGTGTTACCATTTAGTGGTCAATTGTACGGAATATGTACTGTACTGTGCAAACTACTAATAAAAATTTCAATCAATCAATTAAATTGTACCATATGTACCGGCCAGATATCTGCGTATTAAGAACTCCGGCTTATTAGTGATTCCCGGAGCCCAAAAACAGTCTGCGGGCTATAGAGCGTTTTTACTATTCGGGCTCCAGTACTCAGGAATGCCCTCCCGGTAAAAGTTCGAGATGCTACCTCAGTAAAAGCATTTAAGACCCATCTTAAAACTAATTTGTATACACTAGCTTTTAAATAGACCCCACTTTTAGACCAGTGTCTTTTCTGCTCTGCCCCCCTCTCCTGCGTGGAAACGTCATTAGGTGACCACAGATGATGTACTAGTTGTTAAAAGTTGGGATCAGGGGTGGGAACCTGGGGTAAATCAGTTGGGGACATCTCTGCGCTGCTGACTTGTCTCCACTCAAGATGATCCCCTGCTGGCCTCACTATGGACTGGAGTCTCTCATACTATAAACTAGATCCACTCGACGTCCATTGCACCGGTCACCCAAGAGGGGGGTCTCCACGCCTGCGGTCCCCTTCAAGGTATCTCAATGAATCCCATGGGGTTGAGTTTTTCTTTGCCTTGATGTGGGATCTGAGCCGGGGACGTCGTCGTGGCTTGTGCAGCCCTTTGAGATACTTGTGTTTAGGGCTGTACAAATAAACTTTGAGTTATTGATTGGTTGATACTGGTTAGCTTTAGCGATTTTATATGGTAATTTAAACACCTTCAAATGTGTTGACGAAAACTCCAACTAAAATGCACGTTACCATCAAAGAGCCGGTGCGTAATTAGTAAATACCTTATCAGGGCTGAGCGGTATGACCGAAAATTCATACCATGGTATAAGTTGAATCCCTTGACAGTAACGGTATATATCTCTGTATAAGTGTTGCGGTGTACAACTTCAATCAATCAATCAATGTTTATTTATATAGCCCCAAATCACAAATGTCTCAAAGGACTGCACAAATCATTACGACTACAACATCCTCGGAAGAACCCACAAAAGGGCAAGGAAAACTCACACCCAGTGGGCAGGGAGAATTCACATCCAGTGGGACGCCAGTGACAATGCTGACTATGAGAAACCTTGGAGAGGACCTCAGATGTGGGCAACCCCCCCCCTCTAGGGGACCGAAAGCAATGGATGTCGAGCGGGTCTAACATGATACTGTGAAAGTTCAATCCATAGTGGCTCCAAGACAGCAGTGAGAGTCCCGTCCACAGGAAACCATCTCAAGCGGATCAGCAGCGTAGAGATGTCCCCAACCGATACAGGCGAGCGGTCCATCCTGGGTCTCGACTCTGGACAGTCAGTACTTCATCCATGGTCATCGGACCGGACCCCCTCCACAAGGGAGGGGGGGACATAGGAGAAAGAAAAGAAGCGGCAGATCAACTGGTCTAAAAAGGAGGTCTATTTAAAGGCTAGAGTATACAGATGAGTTTTAAGATGAGACTTAAATGCTTCTACTGAGGTAGCATCTCGAACTGTTACCGGGAGGGCATTCCAGAGTACTGGAGCCCGAACGGAAAACGCTCTATAGCCCGCAGACTTTTTTTGAGCTCTAGGAATCACTAATAAGCCGGAGTCTTTTGAACGCAGATTTCTTGCCGGGACATATGGTACAATACAATCGGCAAGATAGGATGGAGCTAGACCGTGTAGTATTTTATACGTAAGTAGTAAAACCTTAAAGTCACATCTTAAGTGCACAGGAAGCCAGTGCAGGTGAGCCAGTACAGGCGTAATATGATCTTATAATGGAAGTGTTTCTGAATGGGTTTTGTCGTCCCTTAGCAATTCTATATTTTTTTTTTTAATAAAAGAGAAAAAAAAATACTGCCATTTTTTGAGAGCGCCTCCATTCCACCCACAAAGCCTTTTACAAAATCCAAAACCAGTGAAGTTGGCACGTTATGTAAATCATAAATAAAAACAGAATATACTGATTTGTAAATCCTTTACATCTTATATTCAATTGAAAAGACCGCAAAGACAAAATATTTAACATTCAAACTGAGAAACTAATTTTTTTTTGCTAACTAACATTTATTAACTTAGAACTTAATGGCAGCAACACATTGCAAAAAAGTTGGCACAGGGGCATTTTTACTGTGTTACATGGCCTTTAACAACACTCAGGAAATGTTTGACAACTGAGGAGACCAAATTTTTGAAGCTTTTCAGGTGGAATTATTTCCACTTCTTGCTTCAACAGTCCGGGTTCTCCATTGTGTTATTTTAGGCTTCATATTGTCCAAAGTTTCCAAAAGCAATTTAAAATGTGGACTCATCAAACCACAGAACACTTTTCCACTTTGCATCAGTCCATCTTAGATGAGCTCGGGTCCAGCGAAGTCGGCAGCGTCTCTGGGTGTTGTTGATAAATGGCTTTCGCTTTACGTATTAGAGTTTTAACTTGCACTTACAGATGTAGCAACAAACTTTAGTTATTGACAGTGGTTTTCTGAAGTGTTCCTGAACCCATGTGGTGATATCCTTTACACACTGATGTCACTTTTTGATGCTGTACCACCTGAGGGGTCAGAGGTCCGTAATATCATCGCTTACGTGCAGTGATTTCTCCAGATTCTCTGAACCTTTTGATGATATTACGGACCGTAGATGGTGAAATTCCTAAATTCCTTGCAATAGCTGGATGAGAAATGTTGTTCTTAAATTGTTGGACGATTTGCTCACGCATTTGTTCCCAAAGTGGTGACCCTCACTCCTTCCTTGTTTGTGAATGACTGAGCATTTCATAAAAGCTGCTTTTATACCCAATCATGGCCCCCAACTGTTCCCAATTAGCCTTTTCACCCGTGGTATGTTCCAAATAAGTGTTTGATGAGCATTCCTCAACTTTTTCAGTCTTATTTGCCACTTGTGCCAACTTTTTTGAAACATGTTGCAGGCATCAAATTCCAAATGAGCTAATATTTGCAAAAAATTAAGTTTAACAGTTGGAACGTTAAGTATCTTGTCCTTGCAGTCTGTTCAATTGAATATAGGTTGAAAAAGATTTGCAAATCATTGTATTTAGATTCGGATTCAGGAGGAACAGTGTGGTTTTCGTCCTGGTCGTGGAACTGTGGACCAGCTCTATACTCTCGGCAGGGTTCTTGAGGGTGCATGGGAGTTTGCCCAACCAGTCTACATGTGCTTTGTGGACTTGGAGAAGGCATTCGACCGTGTCCCTCGGGGAGTCCTGTGGGGAGTGCTCAGAGAGTATGGGGTATCGGACTGTCTTATTGTGGCGGTCCATTCCCTGTATGATCAGTGTCAGAGCTTGGTCCGCATTGCCGGCAGTAAGTCGAACACATTTCCAGTGAGGGTTGGACTCCGCCAAGGCTGTCCTTTGTCACCGATTCTGTTCTTAACTTTTATGGACAGAATTTCTAGGCGCAGTCAAGGCGTTGAGGGGTTCCGGTTTGGTGACCGCAGGATTAGGTCTCTGCTTTTTGCAGATGATGTGGTCCTGATGGCTTCATCTGACCGGGATCTTCAGCTCTCACTGGATCGGTTCGCAGCCGAGTGTGAAGCGACCGGAATGAGAATCAGCACCTCCAAGTCCGAGTCCATGGTTCTCGCCCGGAAAAGGGTGGAGTGCCATCTCCGGGTTGGGGAGGAGACCCTGCCCCAAGTGGAGGAGTTCAAGTACCTAGGAGTCTTGTTCACGAGTGGGGGAAGAGTGGATCGTGAGATCGACAGGCGGATCGGTGCGGCGTCTTCAGTAATGCGGACGTTGTACCGATCCGTTGTGGTGAAGAAGGAGCTGAGCCGGAAGGCAAAGCTCTCAATTTACCGGTCGATCTACGTTCCCATCCTCACCTATGGTCATGAGCTTTGGGTCATGACCGAAAGGATAAGATCACGGGTACAAGCGGCCCAAATGAGTTTCCTCCGACGTGTGGCGGGTCTCTCCCTTAGAGATAGGGTGAGAAGCTCTGCCATCCGGGAGGAACTCAAAGTAAAGCCGCTGCTCCTCCACATGGAGAGGAGCCAGATGAGGTGGTTCGGGCATCTGGTCAGGATGCCACCCGAACGCCTCCCTAGGGAGGTGTTTAGGGCACGTCCAACCGGTAGGAGGCCACGGGGAAGACCCAGGACACGTTGGGAAGACTATGTCTCCCGGCTGGCCTGGGAACGCCTCGGGATCCCCCGGGAAGAGCTAGACGAAGTGGCTGGGGAGAGGGAAGTCTGGGTTTCCCTGCTTAGGCTGTTGCCCCCGCAACCCGACCTCGGATAAGCGGAAGATGATGGATGGATGGATGTATTTAGTTTGTATTTATGATAGAGGAGTCAGATGCGGTGGTTTGGGCATCTGGTCAGGATGCCACCCGAACGCCTCCCTAGGGAGGTCTTTGGGGCACTTCCGACCGATAGGAGGCCACAGGGAAGACCCAGGACACGTTGGGGAGACTATGTCACCCGGCTGACCTGGGAACGCCCCGGGATCCCCCAGGAGGAGCTGGACAAAGTGGCTGGGGAGAAGGAAGTCTGGGCTTCCATGCTAAGGTTGCTGCCCCCCGCGACCCGATCTCGGATAAGCGGAAGAAGATTGATGGATGGATGGATGGACAACATGCTAACTTCACTCGTTTTGGTGTTTGTAAATAAGAATCAGTTCATCAATTCAATACACCCAGAAGTATTTTTTTTAAATGTCATCTCTTTAAAACATGCAGTAAAAATGCAGATCCTCTGAAAATATGCCTTATTATTGTCACAAAACTGGATGATGAATTTTTCAATCAGGATAAAATTTTAACTTTTGTTAAAAAGCTGCATGGACTAAGGAATGCAAATGATGCACGTGTTCAGAAATGGCTGACTGATTTTCGAAAAAGACACCATAAAATGATATTTGCATCTTTTAGATGCATTTAAAATGAGCGCAGTCAATTCAACATTTTGAATAGATTGTATTTTGTCCCCTCTCAGTCGATTGAAATAAGTACAGTAGATAGCAAGTTATCGACAAAGTTTCAGACAGCTAAAGGAACTATTTAATTTACTGTGGGAATGTGAGAGAATAAGACTTTGCGGTCTTGTGAGAATTGTCTTGTTTGTCCATCCTAGGCCACGTGAGGTGCGTCACCAGACCTGTTAAGTGAAGACGTCTGAAATAAATGAGTCGTGCTCAGCTTCCTCATTACCATGACATGATGTCACAGTCCCGTCTAATGAATTCTCCAGGTGGTCAAGCTCGCTCTGATTTCAATGAGTACGAGGCGCCATTTAGCCTTTCTCGAAGAAAAAAATGCCCTATACTTTTGCTGTTTTCGGCTGTACAAATTGTTCAAATCGCAGAAAAGGATAACGTTTCGTCAGAGTTCCTCGAGAGGTCGTCAAAAATGGCAGAAAAATACAAGATTTGTGCAAACGACGACGTAAAAACCATGCAGCTCACACTCCAGTAGAAGGGAGCATTGCTGAAGAATGCACGTGTTTGCAGTAATCATCATGTTAAAGGTTTATTTGATATACTTTTAACTGATGTCATTTCCCATTTGTATATTTTCATGATATGTGTATTTCTTTAACAAATGTATTCCTATGAGTGTTTCCAATAGTACCTCATCGGCGTGTCTAAATAAAAGAAAGCGATTGTGTGCAAAATCTAAAAAAAATGCAACAATCATATATGAAGCCTTTAGCACGTACACAATGTTTGAGTTTATTTCAAACATGCTTGAAATCTTTAGTTACATATAGGGGTTGTATAGCTCGGTTGGTCGAGTGGCCGTGCCAGCAACTTGAGGGTTCCAGGTTCGATCCCTGCTTCCGCCATCCTAGTCACTGCCGTTGTGTCCTTGGGCAAGACACTTTACCCACCTTCTCCCAGTGCCACCCACACTCGTTTAAAATTAACTTAGATACTGGGTTTCACTATGTAAAAGCGCTTCGAGTCACTTGAGAAAAGCGCTATATAAATATAATTCACTTCGTTGAAGACGGGAAAAATGCTAGTAGTAGGGCTGGGCGATATATCGACTTTGTAAGTGTGGAGAGACGGAGCCGACGAGCCGACGATGGTCCGGCCCAAGATGGCGGCAAGAAGGAGGAGCATGCAGCAAAGCAGAGAAGCGGGGCGCACTCGGAGCGAAGCTGCAGCCAGCCGAGTCAGGTGCGTAAACTACACGCCTGTTCTCAATCCCATCATCTTCTGCTGCAGCATAAAAGGGGCGAAAGAGGAACACTCGGGACAGAAGCAGGAGAGGAAACACACGACGACAACGAGCACGAGCACGACGAGCAAGACCCAGAACAAGATGAGCAGACGCAGCCCCCGGACACCGAAAGGTGGGCCGCGACCAGCAGGAAGAGCCCGCGCGCTAGACAGTGGCGCGACCGAATGGCCAGAGGACGAAAGGTTTATTGAAATAATAGACAAAAGTCAAAGCTGCGATGACAGCAGGAAACTTGTCACAGTAAGATCTAGAGATATATTTTCAAACAAGATTAGATTAGATTAGATTAGATAGTACTTTATTCATTCCGTCAGGAGAGTTCCTTCAGGAAAATTACAATTTTCAGCACAATCCCATTCAAGATCAGACAAACATTACAGGGAGACAGAACAGGATCGCTGACGGGTCTGCCGGCTTCCAGCGCCCCTTACAAAAAAAAAAGATGAAATACAGGTAAACAAGGGGGGATATGAATCAAGAAAATATTGTAATATCGATATAATTTATTTAACGTAAAAATAACCAAACACCGCTTATTTGTTGCGTTCCTTGTTCTCTCCGGCTCCCTTCCAACACTCCATGGGCTACTAAACCCCTTCCCTTTCTCCTTACAAGACGTGCTTGCATGTATAAGAACATCCATGATTGCTTGGTTGTTTACTACGACTGGTTGACATTAGGGCAAAACATTAGGGACAGGCCAATCAGAGGCCAGATAGCGCGGATCATGGAACCAAGAAGGGGAATCACCACAAACATCCCAAATGACGACAAGAGAGTCGGAGAAAAGAAAGAGGGAATATTCAAGTGGGCGATTTATATATTTCAAAAACTAGTGGAAGATGGCAGATGGTTTCCCTTCCCTCGATGTTTCTTTAAGCAATGTAGACCACAGGCATATTTCGCTGCCAAAAATGTATGCCGAAGTGAGGAACATCATAGCCGCACAATTTAATAAATGCACACACTGAACGTGTGTGACAGTCCATTACATTGTCAACTGGGAATTAAAAAGTGCCTGCCTGCAAATTTATTTTTTATCCGAGTTTAATACATCTTGTATTATTTGCACAGCTATGTTATTCATTATACTTAGAAATAATATTTTTCCATTTTATGTAATTCTGTGCTACTTAAACAGTTTATTTTCTGGACTGTTGATACCTATCTTGACTAAGTGGGTTAATAAAAGTGTTTTACAGTACAGTCAATCAATCAATCAATGTTTACTTATATAGCCCTAAATCACTAGTGTCTCAAAGGGCTGCACAAACCACCACGACATCCTCGGTAGGCCCACATAAGGGCAAGGAAAACTCACACCCAGTGGGACATCGGTGACAATGATGACTATGAGAACCTTGGAGAGGAGGAAAGCAATGGATGTCGAGCGGGTCTAACATGATACTGTGAAAGTTCAATCCATAATGGATCCAACACAGTCGCGAGAGTCCAGTCCAAAGCGGATCCAACACAGCAGCGAGAGTCCCGTTCATAGCGGAGCCAGCAGGAAACCATCCCAAGCGGAGGCGGATCAGCAGCGCAGAGATGTCCCCAGCCGATACACAGGCAAGCAGTACATGGCCACCGGATCGGACCGGACCCCCTCCACAAGGGAGAGTGGGACATAGAAGAAAGAGAAAAGAAATGGCAGATCAACTGGTCTAAAGCGGTTGACATTCACTACAATACATTCTAGATTGTACCTAATGTCATGACTGTTTTTATTGACTATTGACTATTTTATTGATTATGGGATAAGCAGTAGAAAATGGATGGATGGTACTTTTTCGTCACTTATTGTTGGTCTGTGGTACACTAATGTGTATATTTTAGGTCATTGGTTCTTTGTTTTATTTTTGCAAAAATATAGATGTATCTATTTTTATATTGTTATTTTTATCTTTGGTATGAACATCATTATCTAACAAAAGTTCTTATTTTTTGGGTTCTTTGTTGTTGCTATTTTTGTATTATGATCATTTATTATTTGATCATGTTATATATACTGCATTTCAATCTTTTGTTTTGTGATTGTGTGATGTTTTTGCCTGCACCCCAGGAAGAATAGTCTCCATTGTGGTGTGGATTAATGGGGATCCTTAAAAAACTAAACTAAACTAAACTTCAATTTCAGTGAATCTTGCTCAAAATCGAATATTTTTATATGTATACTTTCACAGGAAAATATATCGAGATATATATTGAATATCGAGTTTAAGTAAAAATACATTGAGATAAACATATCCGTCCATATGGCCCAGCCCTAGCTAGTAGTAAACAGCGGGTGCAACAGCAACAAATATGGCAGCTTAGAAGCAAAGTTAAATCATAAAATTCAACCTTACCCAGGCAAAAAAATAATGTACATTTATGTAAAAGAGTCTTGATAACAATTTCCACCACCAAGCCACACACAATGAAGTTGTAGACATCCATGCTTTTCCAAGTTTTCATCTGTTCTGTTGTGTAGACTGGTGTCTGGAGCACGATAGTTGGATATGTCTGGGAACGCGACCTACGTATGATTTTTGATATCACTCGACTAATCTTTTTTTAATAATGTTAGGGATCTATTCCATTTCATACTTTAAATTTTTGCTCATATCTGCTTTTTGCAGGAAGATTAAAGCCTCAGCTCACAATGCACGCGCTGCTCCTCCACATGGAGAGGAGCCAGATGAGGTGGTTCGGGCATCTGGTCAGGATGCCACCCGAACGCCTCCCTAGGGAGGTGTTTAGGGCACGTCCAGCTGGTAGGAGGCCACGGGGAAGACCCAGGACACGTTGGGAAGACTATGTCTCCCGGCTGGCCTGGGAACGCCTCGGGATCCCCCGGGAAGAGCTAGACGAAGTGGCTGGGGAGAGGGAAGTCTGGGCTTCCCTGCTTAGGCTGCTGCCCCCGCGACCCGACCTCGGATAAGCGGAAGATGATGGATGGATGGATGGATTAAAGCCTCTTTTTACCCGGATAGTTTGCGCGCTGCTTGCTGTATAACAGACATCTTAGCTTGGTCGACCACCTTCTGGGAGGAAGTCACAAGTCAGAATACCAGCCACAGAGCCAGCGCTTTTCTAGCTTTCGGAACAGACCTCACAAGACCTTTTTTATACAGTTTGAAAAGCCGCAGCCAAAGAAAAGAAACATAAACGTAGCAATTTATCAATGACAGCAAAGTTACTGCATTCATTTTCCTTTACCATTTGATTGATTGCCTTCAAACATGTTGAAAAGAGAAACTGGAAATTGTGATACATCATGCTGTAATTGTGTGCAGGTTCGAAATAAACTCAGACCATAAACCATTACTATTATCAGCCTGTCTTGGATTGTATAAAATAATAGTAATATTTTCTTTCTGCTCGACATCTGACCTTCAAACCATGTACAAATCACATCCATCCATCCATCTTCTACTGTTTATTCCCTTCTGGGGTCGCGGTGGGCGCTGGTGCCTAACTCAGGTACAATCCGGCGGAAGGCGGGGTACACCCTGGACAAATCGCTACCTCATCAGAGGGCCAACACAGATAGACAGACAACATTCACACACTAGGGCCAATTTAGTGTTGCCAATCAACCTATCCCCAGGTGCATGTCTTTGGAGGTGGGAGGAAGCCGGAGTACCCGGAGGGAACCCACGCATTCACGGGGAGAACATGCAAACTCCACACAGAAAGATCCCGAGCCTGGATTTGAACCCAGGACTGCAGGAACTTCGTATTGTGAGGCAGACGCACTAACCCCTCTGCCACCGTGAAGCCGGAAACCATCATGAAAAGCACATTTAATAAAAAAAACTTTATTATGGTCTTACCTTTACTTATAAATGTAGTCTATGCCAGCTCCTTCCGATCAAAAGCATCGATAACTTGTTCATAGAAGTCTTCCTTATCTTTCTTCAGTTTTAAAAGTCTCTCTGTCTCGATGGAGATCTTCCTTTATTAGCTCTTCCAGCACATATCACGTCACTCATTTCACTTCTTCTGCAGCCGAGTAGTCGCAAGAAGGATCACTAGCGCCCTCTACCACCAGGAGGCGGGAGTCATTTAATGACCCATATTTGACAGACGCAGCTACGGTATTGGGACGGTCTCAAGCTCCACACAGAAAGATCCCGAGCCCAGGATTGAACCCTGACTACTAAGGACCTTCGTATTGTGAGGCAGACGCACTAACCCCTCTGCCACCGTTAAGCCCGTCCAAATCACACGTAGCACCAATTTTTTGGAGCAGTTCCTTCTTCTCCGCCAAGCTTGCAGCCGATTTCACATGAAGGCTGGTGAGATTACGTCATCTACCGTTTGTACCCTAATGCCATGCATAACACGCAGCCCTATACTTTATACTATATTAACACTTTGTAGAGCACAACAGACAGCAAAGACTGAACTGACCAACACACTGACTTACGAGCTCAGTTGGTTCCAGGACTTAGTTTGTCTCAAAATACTTGTATATCAAATCCTCGCTGCCCACTAAAAGAAATTGGCAACTTCAAAACACTTCAATTTTTACATGTAGCATGACTTTTCAAAAGAAAAACATTTAAATAAGAAATAAGACATGACACTAAATTGTTGCGAATGGGAGTGGGAATGCTTGTCAGTCCGTCTGTCTGTGCTGGCGTGTCCTGGGCATGACGTTAAAGGGCATCCGGCAGTGGAGGCTCCTCTATGGGGTCTTGGGGCACTAGGAGGTTAACCCCTTTACTACTGTTACCCCAGGTGGCCCTTGGCAAAGGCCTAGTACTTGACTGCCTGTAGCCAGGGATACGGTGAAGACCTCAACGGCTGAGCAGGCGGAAAACGGTAGATTTAAGAACTACCACAACGGCTGCGATGGCGGAGGAAGGCTGCAGCAGAGAAGGGTCCATAGTCGTCTTGGACCCTGACCCGATTCTGTCAAGGATCGTATGGTGACTGTCTGTGCACCAGTCTCCGCACGTTAAACAAAGTCACGTACAGGCATCCTCCATTAAGGGACACACCCCTGCCAGGAGGATCGTCATACTCATTCGAGTGACCGCCGATGATGTCTGTGCTGGCCCTGCAATGAGGTGGCGACTTGTCCAGGTTGTACTTCCGCCCGAATGCAGCTGGGATATGCTCCAGCCCCCGCTACCCCGAGACAGGCAAGCAGTAGAAATGGATGGATGGATGGATTGTATGAAAAACAATACAATATATTGTACAACAGTAGTTTTATAACATAATTATGTACAACATTTAGCGGTCGCTGTGCACGGTGAAGTTGGTCTCCTTTGTGCTTCTTCCCTGTCTGACACCCTCAGCAGCTACTTTATGTTTTCATGGATAAACATCCACCGTTTTGTACTGGGATAAAAGCCGGCTTCTGTTCAGTTTATGCCGAGTCTGCCAAACAGTATTACTCAGAGGTGTGGACTCGAGTCACATGACTTGGACTCGAGTCAGACCCGAGTCATGAATTTGACGACTTTAGACTCAACTGGACAAAATGTAAAAAGGCTTGCAACTGGACTTAGACTTTAACATCAATGACTTGTGACTTGACTTGGACTTGAGCCTTTTGACTTGACATGACTTGCTACTTTTCCCAAAACCCAAAGATTAAAAAGTTATTCAGGAGCGCTCCGTATCTTCCATTGTGTACGCAAGTGTGTCAGAGTGTGTGCGATGACAGCCTGTGCGCTACCTGTCAGTACAACAGCCAATCAAATTACAACCACGTTATTTTCGTCACACAGGATTCATCCAATCAAATTGCAGGAAAACCAACGAAGGAGAGCTCTCAAACAATAGAAGAATAAGTGAGGAAAAATTATGCCATGAAGTGTCTCGTTTGGGTATTAAAACTACAACTTGGTTTACAAAAAAAGGAATTCCAGTATGCAAAACATGCGGTTGGACGATTACAGACGGAGACGCAACAACTTCCAACTTCTGATCGACATTTGAAGTTGCACAAAGAAGGGTAAGTTTTGAATGTAAGCTGACGTTTATTGGCTGAGTAACGTAACTTTTATTTGCTGTGTAGTTAAATCAGTGAGGCTGTAAACTCACTGCTAACGTTATAACCATAGACATCTTATAATGGTGTCACTAATGCCTACTGGCGCAGACGAGACGAGACGCGCGGCCGCCATCTTGGAGTGGTGATCCCCTCCACTCAGTGCAATACATTTGGCAGGAGCAATGAACTGTCAGCACATTTAATTCATTTTACCTCACTGAATACCACTGATATTCACGCGCTTTTTTGTCATACGTGTAACTAGGATAAAGGACACATGTTTTTGGCGTGTTCATAATTTGCTTAACAGTAATAGAATATTCTTATATGCTATAAATGACCAGATGTCTGAGATCAAAACTGGGAATAATCATCTCAGAGAAGGGGGGGAAAAACAGTCAGCTATTTTTAAGTTGAAGAAACAATATGATTAGTTTATATATACATGTGTATATCCTACATAAACAATGTATGAATACATTAGTTATCTATATATCTTACGAACCTATAGACCAGTGGTTCTCAAATGGGGGTACTTGAAGGTATGCCAAGGGGTACATGATTTTTTTTTTTTATATTCTAAAAATAGCAACAATTTAAAATCCTTTATAAATATATTTATTGAATAATACTTCAGCAAAATATGAATGTAAGTTCATAAACTGTGAAAAGAAATGCAACAATGCAATATTCAGTGTTGACAGCTAGATTTTTTGTGGACATGTTCCATAAATATTGGAATTTTTGTGAAGAAATGTTTAGAATGAAGTTGATGAATCCAGATGGATCTCTATTACAATCCCCAAAGAGGGCACTTTAAGTTGATGATTACTTCTATGTGGAGAAATCTTTATTTATAATTGAATCACTTGTTTATTTTTCTACAAGTTTTTAGTTAATTTACATCTTTTTTTTCAAATAGATCAAGAAAGACCACTACAAATGAGCAATATTTTGCACTTTTATACAATTTAATAAATCAGAAACTGATGACATAGTGCTGTATTTTACTTCTTTAGCTCTTTTTTCAACCAAAAATGCTTTGCTCTGATTATAGGGTACTTTAATTCAAAAAATGTTCACAGGGGGTACATCACTGAAAAAAGGTTGAGAACCACTGATATAGACTTTACCTCTGTTTTGTTAATTGTAATGATCAAAAATTCAACCAGAAGCTCGCCAGAAGGTTGTGGATGGCCACCAAAAGTGCCTTATTGCAGTGAAACCTGCCGAGGGACATGTAACTAAATATTAACATTGCTGTATGTAGAATTTTGAGCCAGCAGATTTGGTCACATTTTCAGTAGACCCATAATAAATCCATTAAAGAACAAAAACCTCATGAATGTTTTTTGTGACCAACAAGTATGTGTTCCAATCACTTTATCACAAAAAAATAAGAGTTATAGAAACTATTGGAAACTCAAGACAGCCATGACACGATGTTCTTTAGTGTATGTAAACTTCTGACTACGACTGTTCATGATCACCACCATAATGAGAGACTATTAAGAACAATACTGTTTGTTTTATATACAGTAAATTATGGACTGCAAGCAGATACTTTCTTTTCTACGCTTTGTACCCTGCGGCTTATACTGAAAGACATTCATCCATCCTTCAATTTTCTACCGCTTATTCCCTTTGGGGTTGGGGGGGCGCTGGTGCCTAACTCAGCTACAATCGGGCGGAAGGCGGTGTACACCCTGGACAAGTCGCTACCTTATCGCAGGCCCTACTGTAAGACGATTTATGGATTTTTCGTCACTGAAGGAAATAATAATCATTTTATACTAACATTTTAAAGAAAACAAGCGAAAACACTGACAGGGTGTTTTATTGTCAGTGCTTTGGCGCCATCTTTTGGACGAATCAGCTCACTGCAGGTGCCGCAGTGTAGCCATAGTGCTTTTTTATTTTTATTTTCAAGCGGACTGCCGTGTAGTCTTCTGTTCAGTCTTCTGTTCAGTCTTCAGTCATCACTCTAAGCAATAGGGGTACGATCTTTGGGTGTCCCACGATTCAATTTAATATCGATTCTTGGGGCCATGATTCGATAATAAATAGATTTTTTCAATTCGATTCAATTCTCGATTTAAAAACGATATTTTTCCGATTCAAAACGATTCTGTATTCATTCAATACATAGATTTCAGCAGGATCTACCCCAGTCTGCTGACATGCTAGCAGAGTAGTAGATTTTTTTTTTAAAACAGCTTTTATAATTATAAAGGACAATGTTTTATCAACTGATTGCAATAATGTAAATTTGTTTTAACTATTAAACGAACCAAAAATATGACTTATTTTATCCTTGTGAAAACATTGGACACAGTGTGTTGTCCAGCTTATGAGATGCCATGCAAGTGTAAGCCACTGTGAAACTATTATTCTTTTTATTATTTTTATAAATGTCTACTGATAATGTCATTAAGGGATTTTTAATCACTGCTATGCTGAAATTATAATTAATATTGATACTGTTGTTGATAATATTCATTTTAGTTTCACTACTTTTGGTTTGTTCTGTGTGGTGTTTGTGTCTCCTCTCAATTGCTCTGTTTATCGCAGTTCCGAGTGTTGCTGGCTCAGGTTTGGTTTTGGAATTGGATTGCATTGTTATGGTATTGCTGTGTAGTGGTTTGTTGGATGGATTAAAAAAAAAAAAATCGATTTAAAAAAAAAAAAAAAAGAAAATCGATTCTGAATCGCACAACGTATTCGAATCGATTTTTCCCCACACCCCTACTATGCAACATTTGTAAGTTTAACAAATACTGTTTGGACTTAAACCGCCACGTGTGATGCCTGCAGAAGTGTTTTCATGCATATTTGTACGTGCTTTTGTGATGTAATGACGCTAGCGTCGTTAGCATTAGCTGATACGCTAACATGTTTACGAGTGTCTGTGTTAGTATTATTAACTTAGGGCATTATTTTTGTATTGTTTCAATTTCACAATATCCTCAATAAATTTACCAGGACGTCACTGCGGAGTTATTGAGTCTGTTAAGCTGGTTAGAGAGCGAGCTTCCGCAGCTAATGGGTACATGATTGATTGATTGATTGAGACTTTTATTAGTAGATTGCACAGTACAGTACATATTCCGTACAATTGACCACTAGATGGTAACACCCCAATAAGTTTTTCAATTTGTTTACGTTAATCATTTCATGGTAATGATTTCTGTTCTGTATAATCTGCGGTTTTACTGTCGTGTTACAGGCACCATTTGGAAACAATTAAAAGGGCTGTTTGCAACATTTACACAGATGCCTAATAAATAATAATAAATGATAAATGGGTTGTACTTGTATAGCGCTTTTCTACCTTCAAGGTACTCAAAGCGCTTTGACACTACTTCCACATTCACACACACATTCACACACTGATGGAGGGAGCTGCCATGCAAGGCGCTAACCAGCACCCATCAGGAGCAAGGGTGAAGTGTCTTGCTCAGGACACAACGGACATGACAAGGTTGGAATTGAACCAGGGACCCTCGGGTTGCGCACGGCCACTCTTCCACTGCGCCACGCCATTAATGTCTTAATTACGTATGTACCTATGTAACACATGCATGCGCATTAACTTTAGCTGTTGTTAGCTAATAATAGCAATTTAGATAGCTAGCATTAGTTGTAATTGCATGAACTTTGTCTTAACACTACATATTTAAAATTTAAGGGACCGTTTTACCAACGAAAACATGTTTGTCCCATTGGACCACTTGTATCCCCAGTAGTAGTAAACATTTACATGGAGGACATTGACAAGAACACTCTGAGCTCTTTTAATGGAACAGTACCAAGCCATGTGGATGTCACATGGGTGAATATCAGAAGCCAAGCACATTAACTCAGTGAACAAGAACATCAAGTTCACACATGAGGATGTCAAAGACAGTAAGTCACCTTTTTTAGACTGTGAAATCCACATTGGAGAAAGCAGGGGCCTCTATGTTGGGGTCTACCAAAAACCCACACATACCGATCAATACCTACTTTTCGACTCACACCACCCACTGGAACACAAACTGGGCGTGATCAGAACCCTACAACACAGAGCTGATAATGTTCCTACCAGCCCACAGGCCAAAGAGAAAAAGAATAGGCATTTGAGGGAAGCCCTTAAAATCTGTGGTTACCGCAGCTGGTCGTTTGTAAAAAGTGCATCCAGTTCCAGAAATAAGAAGAGAGTGGAGGAGGAGGAAAATATTGTCATTCCATATGTATCAGGTCGGTCGGAGAAACTCAGAAGATTTTTTTCACCAACACAACATCCCAGTACACTTCAAACCAGGCAACACCCTGAGACAGAGACTAGTGCATCCCCAAGACCGGACACTCCCCACCCACAAAAACAATCTGGTGTATGCTATCCAGTGTAATGATGAATGCACTGATTCATATATTGGGGAAACAAAACAACCACAGAGCCAACGCATGGCAGAGCATAGACGGACGGGCAAAGTCTTCAGGCCAAGACTCAGCTGTCTACCTGCACCTCAGGGAGAAACAGCACTCATTTGAGAACACAAATGTAGAGATTCTGGACAAGGAGGACAGATGGTATGAAAGAAAAGTGAGGGAAGCTCTCTATGTCAAGGTTGAAAAACCATCCCTGAAAAGAGGGGGTGGTCTGTGCCAACACCTATCGCCCACATAGAACACTGTCCTTTCAACCATTCCTAAAAGACTCTACAATTTAGCCTCCAACAAATAACAGGAGTTAGAAATGTGTACCATTTGTTTACAACTGAATAGAATGCTTACGTGGGGGATTCCGACTATTTTGGACTGGTAATAGTGGATACCACAGAAATCGTTCTGCCATTCCATACCTCTCACTAACAAGGAAAAATTAGGCTTGAGCCTAATATATAGAAAAATATTTTTTCTTCTAAAATGTAGTGGGTGCGGCTTATTTGACGGTGCGCTCTAGTCCAGAAAATACAGTACTTCAAAACACCACTGCTGTTCTTTTTCATTAATGTAAAATAGTTGACTGTTGTTGGTATTTATGAGAATTTTAATAAGCACAATATCAATCAATCAATCAATGTTTATTTATATAGCCCCAAATCACAAATGTCTCAAAGGACTGCACAAATCATTACGACTACAACATCCTCGGAAGAACCCACAAAAGGGCAAGGAAAACTCACACCCAGTGGGCAGGGAGAATTCACATCCAGTGGGACGCCAGTGACAATGCTGACTATGAGAAACCTTGGAGAGGACCTCAGATGTGGGCAACCCCCCCCCCCTCTAGGGGACCGAAAGCAATGGATGTCGAGCGGGTCTAACATGATACTGTGAAAGTTCAATCCATAGTGGCTCCAAGACAGCAGCGAGAGTCCCGTCCACAGGAAACCATCTCAAGCGGATCAGCAGCGTAGAGATGTCCCCAACCGATACAGGCGAGCGGTCCATCCTGGGTCCCGACGAGCGGTCCATCCTGGGTCTCGACTCTGGACAGTCAGTACTTCATCCATGGTCATCGGACCGGACCCCCTCCACAAGGGAGGGGGGGACATAGGAGAAAGAAAAGAAGCGGCAGATCAACTGGTCTAAAAAGGAGGTCTATTTAAAGGCTATAGTATACAGATGAGTTTTAAGATGAGACTTAAATGCTTCTACTGAGGTAGCATCTCGAACTGTTACCGGGAGGGCATTCCAGAGTACTGGAGCCCGAACGGAAAACGCTCTATAGCCCGCAGACTTTTTTTGAGCTCTAGGAATCACTAATAAGCCGGAGTCTTTTGAACGCAGATTTCTTGCCGGGACATATGGTACAATACAATCGGCAAGATAGGCTGGAGCTAGACCGTGTAGTATTTTATACGTAAGTAGTAAAACCTTAAAGTCACATCTTAAGTGCACAGGAAGCCAGTGCAGGTGAGCCAGTACAGGTATATATGTATGTATATATGTATATAAAGGTATATACAGTATAGGTATATATGTATGTATATATGTATATAAAGGTATATACAGTACAGGCGTAATATGATCAAACTTTCTTGTTCTTGTCAAAAGTCTAGCAGCCGCATTTTGTACCAACAAATATTGTTTGTTTTGCTATATTGGAAGGATTTATGCTGTTATTCTTACAATGTAAACATGTAGGTACCTCTTGAATTAAAATTTTGTGCAAAAATATGTTAAAGCAAAGTGAATTTAAATACTTGACAGTTTGAAAACATTTTCAATAAAGTAGGGAATTTAAAAGTACCTGGGTTAATTTTTTTCTTTTTTTTGGTAACACTTTAGTATGGGGAACATATGTTAATAAGCAACTAATTAATGGTGAAAATATTCCCCATACTAAAGTGTTACCAAAAAAAGAAAATAAATTAACCCAGGTACTTTTAAATTCCCTACTTTATTGAAAACTCTTTCAAACTGTTACAGTTTCATAGAAGCTATTACATCATTACATTAATAAGCAACTAATTAATGGTGAATATGTTCCCCATACTAAAGTGTTACCGACTTAATTAGAGTTGTTTTGACAGTAGGGGAACATATAAGGGTTAGGGTTAGGATTACCCATAGGCAATAATTCTAAGGTTATTAAGGGAGGACTCTTAGTTAATGGCTTACTGGTTCTATAATAAGGCCATGCGGAATAAGGCATTGATAAGTACTTAATAATGACTAATTAAGAGCCAACATGTTACTAATTTGCATGTTAATTAGCAACTAATCAATGGTGCATATGTTCCCCATACTAAAGTGTTACCCTTTTTTTTTAATGATATCAAGTATCCGTATCGAACACTGAAATTCTTATATCGTGACAACCCTACTCTGATCTAAATATCATTAACTTTGTCCAATAAAAGCAGCATAGGGCATGTCTTACAACTTTTGTAGTGCATAATCTAACTAAGGTCTTCACGGTGGCAGAGGGGTTAGTGCGTCTGCCTCACGATACGAAGTTCCTGCAGTCCTGGGTTCAAATCCAGGCTCGGGATCTTTCTGTGTGGAGTTTGCATGTTCTCCCCGTGAATGCGTGGGTTCCCTCCGGGTACTCCGGCTTCCTCCCACCTCCAAAGACATGCACCTGGGGATAGGTTGATTGGCAACACTAAATTGGCCCTAGTGTGTGAATGTGAGTGTGAATGTTGTTTGTCTATCTGTGTTGGCCCTGCGATAAGGTGGCGACTTGTCCAGGGTGTACCCTGCCTTCCGCCCGATTGTAGCTGAGATAGGCGCCAGCGCCCCCCGCGACCCCGAAAGGGAATAAGCGGTAGAAAATGGATGGATGGATGGAGTTGAGGAGGAGGAAAATATTGTCATTCCATATGTATCAGGTCGGTCGGAGAAACTCAGAAGATTTTTTCACCAACACAACCTCCCAGTACATTTCAAAGCAGGCAACACCCTGAGACAGAGACTAATGCATTCTAAAGACCGGACACTCCCCACCCACAAAAACAATCTGGTGTATGCTATCCAGTGTAATGATGAATGCACTGATTCATATATTGGGCAAACAAAACAACCACGCATGGCAGAGCATAGACGGACGGGCAAAGTCTTCAGGCCAAGACTCAGCTGTCTACCTGCATCTCAGGGAGAAACAGCACTTCTTTGAGAACACAAATGTAGAGATTCTGGACAAGGAGGACAGATGGTATGAAAGAAAAGTGAGGGAAGCTCTCTATGTCAAGGTTGAAAAACCATCCCTGAAAAGAGGGTGTGGTCTGTGACAACACCTATCGCCCATATAGAACACTGTCCTTTCAACCATTCCTAAAAGACTCTACAATTTAGCCTCCAACAAATAACAGGAGTTACAAATGTGTACCATTTGTTTAACAAATGAATAGAATGCTTACGTGGGGATTCCGACTATTTTGGACTGGTAATAGTGGATACCACAGAAATCGTTCTGCCATTCCATACCTCTCACTAACAAGGAAAAATTAGGCTTGAGCCTAATATATAGAAAAATATTTTTTCTTCTAAAATGTAGTGGGTGCGGCTTATTTGACGGTGCGCTCTAGTCCAGAAAATACAGTACTTCAAAACACCACTGCTGTTCTTTTTCATTAATGTAAAATAGTTGACTGTTGTTGGTATTTATGAGAATTTTAATAAGCACAATATTGTTTGTTTTGCTATATTGGAAGGATTTATGCTGTTATTCTTACAATGTAAACATGTAGGTACCTCTTGAATTAAAATTTTGTGCAAAAATATGTTAAAGCAAAGTGAATTTAAATACTTGACGGTTTGAAAACATTTTCAATAAAGTAGGGAATTTAAAAGTACCTGGGTTAATTTTTTTCGGTAACACTTTAGTATGGGGAACATATGTTAATAAGCAACTAATTAATGGTGAAAATATTCCCCATACTAAAGTGTTACCAAAAAAAGAAAATAAATTAATAATATCCATCCATCCATCCATCCATTTTCTACCGCTTATTCCCTTTCGGGGTCGCGGGGGGCGCTGGCGCCTATCTCAGCTACAATCGGGCGGAAGGCGGTGTACACCCTGGACAAGTCGCTACCTCATCGCAGGGCCAACACAGATAGACAGACAACATTCACACTCACATTCACACACTAGGGCCAATTTGGTGTTGCCAATTAACCTATCCCCAGGTGCATGTCTTTTAATAATAATAATAATAAATTTATTGAAAACTCTTTCAAACTGTTACTGTTTCATAGAAGCTATTACATCATTACATTAATAAGCAACTAATTAATGGTGAAAATGTTCCCCATACTAAAGTGTTACCGACTTAATTAGAGTTGTTTTGACAGTAGGGGAACATATAAGGGTTAGGGTTAGGATTACCCATTAGCAATAATTCTAAGGTTATTAAGGGAGGACTCTTAGTTAATGGCTTACTGGTTCTATAATAAGGCCATGCGGAATAAGGCATTGATAAGTACTTAATAATGACTAATTAAGAGCCAACATGTTACTAATTTGCATGTTAATTAGCAACTAATTAATGGTGCATATGTTCCCCATACTAAAGTGTTACCCTTTTTTTTAATGATATCAAGTATCCGTATCGAACACTGAAATTCTTATATCGTGACAACCCTACTCTGATCTAAATATCATTAACTTTGTCCAATAAAAGCAACTTTTGTAGTGCACAATCTAACTAAGGTCTTCACGGTGGCAGAGGGGTTAGTGCGTCTGCCTCACAATACGAAGGTCCTGCAGTCCTGGGTTCAAATCCAGGCTCGGGATCTTTCTGTGTGGAGTTTGCATGTTCTCCCCGTGACTGCGTGGGTTCCCTCCGGGTACTCCGGCTTCCTCCCACCTCCAAAGACATGCACCTGGGGATAGGTTGATTGGCAACACTAAATGGTCCCTAGTGTGTGAATGTGAGTGTGAATGTTGTCTGTCTATCTGTGTTGGCCCTGTGATGAGGTGGCGACTTGTCCAGGGTGTACAACGCCTTCCGCCCGATTGTAGCTGAGATAGGCGCCAGCGCCCCCCGCGACCCTGAAAGGGAATAAGCGGTAGGAAATGGATGGATGGATAATCTAACTAAGCAGGTTATCAGGCATAATCAACCATGGGAAAATACTTATATGCCGAACTGTTTTTTTTGTTGTTTTTTTCTTACTTCAGATAACTCAGTCACTGTGCTTTTAGAAACAGATCAAAAAAAGCAGAAGGAGATGGAAGGGGAGTGAGAGCAGTGAATGGTTAGCAGACACTGCGGCTACAGGCGACCTAATGTAATCTAGGATTCCTAGAAGTGCCCTACTTGCCAAGGCTAAGGCCAAATGCTTGACATTATCGAGACACAACAAAGACACTGCTATCGGCGTCTATACTGTAGTGTTCTATCCTGTGATAACAAGGAATATGGTAATGCATGAGCTGGTGTGTGGGCGTGCATGCACAAGTCCACACGTCGTCGTGTTTAAGTACGCAAAGGGGATTATTTTGATCCCGCGCTGTGTGATAGAGAAATGACGTAATAGCTTCTTTGAAACAGTGACGTACGTAACCCTTGACAGCTGCTGAGTGCAAAGACACACGCAATTATGTTTTTTTTCCTTCACACTTGAAGATGCATTTCGTGCCGTTTTTGACACCTTATCTTACACCAGCGATGCTTTGACTGTTCTATCAATCGGATGCATTTGTGTCATTACCACATCTCTTCGTTTGTTTTCCTAAATTCAACCTAATGGGTGAATCCTTTCCTATGGTAAAAGTCTCTCTTTTTCCCGTTGCCATTTTCTCATCGTGGCTGTTGTTCTGAAGTGGAGGAATGAGGGAGCGAGCGAGCGAGAGAGTCAGATAGCTGAGGGGGAGGCAAAGAGAGAAAGTAGGGAGGTGTATGAATGTGGGGGAGGGGGCTGTGGTTGATGCTGCAACAATAGCAGAGAAACCTGTGATGCACTGGTACCCTTTTAATGCAGTGGTCCCCAACATTTTTTGCACCGGTTTAATGAAGGCATTATTTTTAGGGACCGGCTTTCCACTTGTGCCAGATAAAAACAGCAAAAATTAGTAAATGAAAAATGCAAATCAATATAACGCTGAATTAGAGGGAGCCCTTGTTTCTTTGCAATGAGATCCCCAGCAGGTTACCATCAACCTGCTGGGGACTGAAGACGGAAATCAGCCTTTATATTTTACATGTTCATTAATGTGCATTGTATCATGTCACAAAGTTATAACAAATATAACAAAGGGCAACTTCCTATGAGGAGTTTTATTTTACCTCGATAAACAAGTTTATTGGTGTGTCTAGTGCTGAAGTCAGAGCCTAGTGGCTCTTTGGAGTATTTTTTTTAAAAGGATTGAAAATTAAAAAAGATGGGGGAAAAATACAAAGAAACGCAACAGTTTGTTTACATTTAAAATCTTCCACTCCTTTTTTGTCTTATTTTGTCCACCAAAAGTTGTATACTGTGTGTGAATGCACAAAGGTCCAATTTGTTGATTTTACTGACTTGTCGGAGTGCTAATCTGGCATATTTGGTCAGAGCATGACTGCAAGCTAATCAATGCTAACATGCTATTTAGGCTAGCTGTATGTACTGTACATATTGCATAATTATGCCTCATTTGTAGGTATATTTGAGCTTATTTAATGTCCTTTACTTTTGTCCTCTTTGTATATAATTTAGTTTTGAATGTCTCATGACACATTATCCGTATGTAATATTGGCTGTTTGTGCGCCATGTTGTTCCAGACCACAGCAAACATTACCAAGCTGTCCAAAAATTGTAATAAATCTATTAAAAGAAGACTGTCTGCCGTTTCCTTTAACTTGGACACACAAATCTATACCTTTGGCCATTAAATGCCCGTAATTTCCAGGAATTATCTCACCTTCTGAGTAACCTCTGATTTACTAATGGTTTTTAATGTTGTAAAACGGTGCAGAATAAATATTAAATTTCAACATTTCTGTCAACAAAGATTTGCTTCAGCCTGTGACACAGTCATTTTGATAGCAGGCTAATATAGCCACTTACGTCATGTGTTGCTTTCATTAGAAAACTTATATACGGCTTTTCATTTTTTGCAGCTACAGACAGATTGTTTTTTGTATTTTTGGTCCAATATGACTCTTTCAACATTTTGGGTTGCCGACCACTGGTCTAGTGGGACAGGTGAAAGATAAGTCGGAGAAAATGCAGTCATTTATAAATTATTTAAATGTTTCTCTGTGGCCCGGTAGCACACATATTATGTACAGTTCGTACTCTACAAGGGGATGTGCCACCAATCAGTATCAGTCAATTTTCATTAAAAAATGATGTAATCGGCCATTGCCGATTTATGCTTTTTAATCAGTGATGGGCAAGTTACTTGGAAAATGTCATTAGATAAGCTACTACTTACTCTCAATTAAATGCAACTAAGCTACAAGGGAAGCTATCCCCAGAGAATTGTAGCAAGCTACAGTTCAAGCTACATCGAAAAAGTAGCTTGCTACAGCAACACTACATACTGTTTGTATAAATGTACAGTACAGGCTAAAAGTTTGGACACCCCTTCTCATTCAATAAGTTTCCTTTATTTTCATGACTATTTACATCATAGATGGTCATTAAAGGCATCAAAATTATGAATGAACACATATGGAGTTATGTACTTAACACAAAACGGTGAAATAACTGAAAACGTGTTTTATATTTTTTGAAATAGCCACCCTTTGCTCTAATTACGGCTTTGCACACTCTTGGCATTCTATCAATGAGCTTAAAGTGGTAGTCAACTGAAATGGTTTTCACTTCACAGGTGTCATAGTTTTGATGCCTTCAGTGACACTCTACAATGTAAATAGTCATGAAAATAAAGAAAAGGCATCGATATGAGAAGGTGTGTCCAAACTTTTGTCCTGTTCTGTATAACACAACTTAAGATACACTTTCCACTAAATAAATGGGCAGAGAATAAATGCTCAGTTTAATTGTTTATTATAATAAACACAAACTGAAAACATTTTAACATTTCTTTTAACTTGCAGTACCAAGTACAAAACGATGGGGAAGACACTAGAATCAAATTAAATTAAAACCATCCATCCATCCATCCATCCATTTTCTACCGCTTATTCCCTTTCGGGGTCGCGGGGGGCGCTGGCGCCTATCTCAGCTACAATCGGGCGGAAGGCAGGGTACACCCTGGACAAGTCGCCACCTCATCACAGGGCCAACACAGATAGACAGACAACATTCACACTCACATTCACACACTAGGGCCATTGATTGGCAACACTAAATTAAAACCAGTTAAACAACAATAATAATAATAATATTAACCACCAAAATATATACAGTACTCTATATTGGAATGGACACTTTTCAGCACGGGATAAATGACTCTTTCAACAGAAACTACGTTGGCAAAATGACAAGAACCTGGCCAAAGAAAAAATTTAATTTGTCTCACAAAACAAACATTAACTGTTTAATGTTGCACTTTTTATATGTAGAAGAAAGGTTTTGTCATTTGTTTTAATCAAAGCAACAACTTCAGGCAGTTTAATGTGGATTAAGGTGGGCAAAATTATTATAGTGTTCCATCCATCCATCCGTTTTCTACCTCTTATTCCCTTTTGGAGTCGTGGGGGGCGCTGGCGCCTATCTCAGCTACAATCGGGCGGAAGGCGGTGTACACCCTGGACAAGTCGCCACCTCATTGCAGGGCCAACACAGATAGACAGACAACATTCACACACTAGGGCCAATTTAGTGTTGCCAATCAACCTATCCCCAGGTGCATGTCTTTGGAAGTGGGAGGAAGCCGGAACACCTGGAGGGAACCCACGCATTCACGGGGAGAACATGCAAACTCCACACAGAAAGATCCCGAGCCTGGGATTGAACACTGCAGGACCTTCGTATTGTGAGGCAGACGCACTAACCCCTCTGACACCGTGAAGCCAATTATAGTGTTCCCAATGTTAAAAGGATAAAGCCATTGTTTACAAATTTGGTAAATAAATGACCAAAAAATTTATATTTTGTTGTTTTCTTACTGTACCGAAAATGAACCGAACCGTGACCTCTAAACCGAGGTATGCACGAACCAAAATTTTTGTGTACATATATATATATATATATATATATATATATATATATATATACATATGGCTAACACTAGCATTGAAGTTGAAACAACATTTAAAAGGAGCAGCAAATTCAATGACAGACTTTAGTCTCACTGACTGCTTGAGCTCAAGTTTTGTTGTGTGCAGTAATGCTACCCTGAATGCGGTTTCACAGGCAGGCACTGAATGTCTTTGTCTATTGTCCCGACTGGGAGAATAAACAAACCAGCTAATTTAATAAGGAAAAAAAAGACATCCATCCGTCCATTTTCCACTTGTCCCTCTCTGGTTCTTGGGGGGGGTGCTGCAGCCTACACCAGCTGCACTTGTGTACACCCTGACATCCATCCAATTTTCTACCGCTTATTCCCTTTGTAGTCGCGGGGGGCGCTGCAGCCTACCCCAGCTGCACTTGTGCGGAAGGCGGAGTACACCCTGACATTTTATATCTAAATATTTTTAAATTAGAATTTTTTTTGTGTGTGTTTGTTCTGATTCAACTTCTCAGTTGTAACGTGTACTGAACAACTTCAGACTTTTTGTTCAAATAATTTTATAGTTTGTGGATGAAAACATTTTGTTTCTGAAATAATCATCAAACAGGTTTTATGTGTACCAAAATGTATTTTCATACTTTTCAGTACTGTTCGATACTTTTATAAATAAAAAGGGACCACAAAAAAATGGCATTATTGCCTTTATTTTAACAAAACATCTTATGGTACATTAAACATATGTTTCTTATTGCAATTTTGTCCTTAATTAAAATAGTGAACATACGAGACAACTTGTCTTTTAGTAGTAAATAAGCAAACAAACGCTTCTAATTTAGCTGCTGACATATACAGTAACAAATTTGATAGTCTCTGAATGAAGCGATTGTCTTGCTGCTGTCTCCCCCCATTCAACATGTACAGCTATATATGTATATTGAGTTGATTTCTCTAAAACCAAGACTAGCAAAAACAAAAGTATGGTCTGGATTGGAATGTGTCAATGTAAGGATAAAATAAGAGATCCGGTTGTCAACAAGCTCTTTTATTCACAACCTTACCGCTACTCCAAGTGTTAACTGCTAGCCTCAGGCACGTACACAGAATATCGTAGCATTAAGTCGCGCGGCAACCCGCACATATCACATTGTGGAGGGCACAGAACAGCTCAACTTCAAAAAGAGAGGTAAAACAAAAGTAGCCAACAGAAGGAAAATTTGATAAATAAATAACGTGACAACGTCGGACAAGTGCAAATACACAGAGTCATGGTTGTCTACAGCGGGAGTCACTGCTTCGTTGTCCAGGGTTCGAATTTAACCACAGCAACCGCAGCAAGTGCCGCGATCACCCTTGTCACTTTCTGTAAGGAGCCTTGTAGACATAATATTAATATTATTACTCATTAAGTGTAATATATTTAGACCATATAACATCAATGTACATTACATTAACAATATACAAACTAATAATAATCAATCAAACTTGAATTAAACAATTTTTGCAAAAGCCTTTACATTAGCTATAACAGAACCAAACTGCTGGACAACAGTGAGAGAAAGACAGAGCACATAATAAAAATAATAAAACAATAAAAACAATTGAATGTTAAGTTAAAATTCATTAGAAAGTGTCCCCATTATCTTCAGTACCAAATGCAACCTTAAATAAATATGTTTTAAGTTTAGTGTTAAACAAATGTAAAATTGTGATGGGCTGTAGTTCGCCAGGTAACGTGTTCCAAAGTCCGGGACCAGCTATGGAGAAAGACCGATTGTCCCACTGTTTATATTTGGACATAAAAATCGCCACCTGCTGTTGGCTGGCAGACCGTAGACCCCGACATGGGTGTTTCGGAGCTCACACAAATAAGATGGAGCAGTACAATGGACTTCCCTAAAAACAAACATTAAAGTTTAAAATCAACACTAAAACAAACTGAAAGCCAACGCAAAGAGCGCAGAACTAGAATGCTCTGTAGTCAAGTGATTGTCAAAACTCGAGCTGCAACATTTTGCACCAGTTGAAGACGATTTATAGATGACTTGTTGACAGCAACATACAGAGCATTACAGTAGTCAAGGCGGGAACTGATGAAAGCATGAACAGCCATTTCAAGGTCTCGCTTGCTGACAAACGGCTTTACTTTAGACCAGGCCTGGGCAATTATTTTGACTTGAGGGCCAAATTTAGAGAAAGAAATGTGTCTGAGGGCCGGAATATCTATTTTAAGGAACACTAATACAAAAACTCACAATAATATCTGATTGAAAGCTAAAAACGTTATGACAGACCGCATTAAAAAACAGAATGGAATTTCAATTTTTTCTACTTAATGAGACACCCAGAATGTACATGAAAAAAAAGAATGTGGGATTTACGATTATAACTGCGAACGATAAAACACTGAATATTAACATACTAACAGCACACACCCTCTCAATAGACATATTTTCCAATCAAGCGAAACACAACAAAAATGCAACAAACACAGTGAAATATGAACATGAAGGGTAAAAATCTGATATTTGATATATCACTAAGCTTTAGAACTTTGTTGTAAAAATCTCCTTCCGCTTCTGTCCCTGACACCCACATTTCAGGTTCTGCGGAAACGCTCCCCGCCCACACTGCTTGGTGCCTCGTCTGAGCTGCTGGTACTTACACTACCATAGTAATTAATTAGATGACCATAGTAACTAATTACATGACCCTAGTAACTAATTACATGACAATATTAACTAGTATATACTGCAAAAACGCAGATTCCAACCATTGAAATACATTGTACAATTCAAGACTTACGGTCATTAGAAACATCACTGCACATCATAATGGTGGCTAAGGTTAAAGATCTAAAAAAAAGTATTTGGGAATGTCCGGCGGCCCTTATTGAAAAGCTTAACGGGCCGCATGCGGCCTCCGGGCCTTAATCTGCCCAGGTCTGCTTTAGACAGAAGGCGCAGCTGGAAAAAAACTAACAACAGTATCAATTTGTATACTTATTGCATGTGATTGGTTTAGGTACTGGTATCTGCAGCACACCATCCAGATCGGAACAGCCCCAGTATGTCTTCAAAGTACGGCACTCCTTGGGTCACGCTCATGCTAAACCCAAGCATAGGTTAACTAAACGTTGTGATCTGGCATGCAAACAGACAAACAAATGGCTGTGCAGACAATTCCTTCAATCAGTAATCCCAATACACAAATGGCTTTCCCTCCCTTGCCTGTAACTGCGGGTGGAGTCGCATAGAAAGAGGAAGGAAGTCCAATCGGAGCTTCCTCCCTCAGTCCGACCCAACCCATTGACACAGCATGGTATATAATCGTTCAGCGTCAAAGGCAAATAGAGAATCACGCCCAATTTCTTACCAATGGTGCGCCGAAGCTCCTCACACTGGCTGATATGGGGCAGTTTTAGCATTTCTTTCCATTTCTTACTGCGGCCGTTCCTCTTCCCTCCTCCACCTGAGAGGCAGAAACACAAATAATCAATACAAAATCACAACATTTCATCATTATCACACATTATTTCCCACGTACATTGGTGTGACCACAGGCCAAGCTGTTGGTTAATGTAACCAATCACTGCCATGCTTCACAACAGAGAATGATGATATCCCCAAATACCACGAGGCACAAAACTTTTCTTGTCGTATTCACATACACGCACGTTTCTGGTTGAGTCAAGCATAACTGTTAAACAGTCATCGGGTATCTTGGTGTTACTGAGGTAGACACTGGGGGAATGGCTCTTTCTGATTAACATCAAAGCAATGGTTCATTTACAAACCACATACGCACAAACAGTCATAAGGATCTTATATATAGTTAAACTTATTCAACATTAATTTCTGCTTTAAAATGTGGGGCAGTGGGTTAGGTTGTTCAACAGGCTGCTCCCACTTGTAGTAACACTTTGGTCTGAACCAAAAATTTAATGAAGCTACCTAGTGCTCACTTAAGTACACATACATTTATACATATACATATACATTTATACGTATACATACATATATATATATATATATATATATATATATACACACACACACACACACACACACACACACACACACACATATATATATATATATACATACATACACACACACACGTATAAATAAACACACACACACATACATACACATATATATACATACATATTAGAGATGCGCGGATAGGCAATTATATCATCCGCATCCGCATCACCAAAGTCTTCATCCACCCGCCGTCCACCCGAGCCAACACTTTATCAGGACCGTACCCGCCCGCCAACCACACGCTGAAATACATCAGAGGTCGGCTGCCTTTACCACTCACAGAGTCATTTAAACCTGTTTCACAGAATAATGAAGACAATTGGAGCCGCTAACGTTCTCGCGACTTTCCAATAGCGTTCATCCTGATGACAAGAATATAGGCGTGCTGTGAAGCCATTGCCTTAGACACATTCAACAACATGTATGAACCGAGTGTTGGTCCGGCAACATGTTGTGTGCAGCTTCCGCAATTACACGTACAAGATTGAAAGGCATACTTGGTGATACAGAGTACACTGATAGTTGTGATATAAACAACTTTAACACTTATTAATATGCAACACGTTGTGAAGCCACACCAAACAAGACCATCTACTGGTCACACTGATAATTTCACCGTGTACCCAATAAAATTACTTAAAGGTCGGCAAGCAAAACCAAAATTATTCCATAGATTAGACGCACCGGGTTACAAGGCGCACTGTCCAGTTTTTAGAAAATGAAAGGATTTTTAGTGTGCCTTATAGTCCAAAAGATACGGTACTTGTCATAGATGGCATAGAACATTTCAAGGAAAACTTCACTTTCTTTGGAATTTTGAACTCCAAGTAGTTTCGTTGTAAGCTGTCTTCTATTTTCAAGTTAAAATGCATTAAAAAAAAAAAAAACAGCCGTCCTCATGTCTACATGATTGTGAACCATAGGAACATTTTCCAAGAAAGCGCAGTTCCCCTTTAAGAGCCACAACTGACTTAAAAGAGCTGACAAAATAAACAAAATGTAATTTCCAACTGAGAGGACAGACAAACGACACAGATCCAGCTCCCTTGGGAGAAAATGAACAGAGAAAGGACCAGACATGCAAGATATAAAGCTTAAAAAAGCCTATAATTCTTGGAAGTTTGCAGCAAGAGAGACAAGTACAAAACTTAAAGCTAACAAACGCAAGACCTTAATGATTTGCAGCAAGCATTTGAAGCAAAGTGTGATGCTTTAAGATTACAGTACAAGCCTATTCTACAAAATAGCAAAACCACAACTGGAATTGTCAAAAAATTGGATGCTTGTATCACATTAACGAAGGAAATATGTGACCTCATCTGTAACCGGCAAAAGACTGTTGATGAAGATTATAATGACCCGTTTGAGAAAGAAAGTGTGAGGGCAGTATTAAAAAAAGATGAATATGGTTACATCTTTGGTTACACTAGAACTGAAACTATAGGTTCAGCAAAGTCATCAGAGAGGTCAAACAGTATCTCCAGTTCAGACAGCACTACGCAAAGCAGAGGAAGTCGCTAAGCTAGATCAATAAAAAGCAGTTAAAGAAATTCAAACACAAAGGGCACATTTTTAAAAGGTTCGAAAATGGTAAAAATAGTTTTAATTCTATAGCGCTTTTCTACCCCTTTTTAAGGAGCCCAAAGCGCTTTGACAGTATTTCCACATTCACCCATTCACACACATTCACACACTGATGACGGGAGCTGCCATGCAAGGCGCTAACCAGGAAGAGAGAGCAAAATGGCAGCAGTTGCAAGCAACAACAGATGTCGCTACATCAGCAGCTCACGTGACGATTTTGAAGGTTTCGATAGCCACGATGAACACTGAATTGACAACAATTACTCTGCTTGCTGTAGAAGTAAATCTGAAGCCCAACTGAATCCATATGATGGATCATTCCATCTTCCCCAAGCAGCTACTGAACTGACAATAACTCAAGCATATGTTACTTTAGCCCAAGTACCATATTTTCTGTACTACAAGGCGCACTTAAAATATTTTTTTTCCCCTCATAACTCAACAGTAGGCTGTATTACCCGGTGCGCCTAATGTACGGACTAATTCTGGTTTTGCTTACCGACCTCAAAGCAACTTTATTTGGTACATGGTGTAATGATAAGTGTGACCAGTAGATGGCAGTCAAACATAAGAGATATGTGTAGACTGCACTATGATGGCAATTAGACTGAAGTAAACAACACCAACCATTTAAATGTTCCATTAAAAATATAGAACACCACTACACACGGGACTCAAAAATGTATCAAAATGTTTTAGTACGACTTTGGTAAGCTATGAAGCCGCACAGCTTGATGTGCTTCAACATACAAGTCTTATTATGGTGTGTGTATGGATAGATAGATAGATAGATAGATAGATAGATAGATAGATAGATAGATAGATAGATAGATAGATAGATAGATAGATAGATAGATAGATAGATAGAACTTTGCTGATTCCTTCAGGAAATTTTTTATTCCAGCTGCAGTGTACAGAATTGAGATGAAATTTAAAAAGCAAAAAGTAAATAATGAGGGTATAAATGGAAATAAAATAGAAAATACAACAATAAGAATAAAAATAAAAAGCAAAAATAAGAGTAAAAATATAACAGTGAAAATAAGAATATAACATGAGAAACTATGCAGTAGTGACCAAGGTAAGGTAAGACCTATAATCTGGCGTTTTGTTTCACAATATTATGCAAAGCCAACTTTTCTTACCTTCTGGTACCTGTTGATCTGTATTTGGGATCTGCATAAAACCTGTAAAAATTGTGCGTGTCCGCCTTTGTAGTCCGTGGCGACACCGTAGTCGATAAGCTTCTTTTTTTCTCTATCTTCTTGTTATGGGACATAGTATAAAGTAGTGTAAAGTTCTTACTTAAATCCGTCCGTAAACTCACCATGAAAGCGCTAAAACATATCGGTGTAGTGAGTTTACATTATTCACCCAAGGAATTATAGTTATTAGAAAATTCCGGTCAGACGTTTTTTCACGGGACACATTTCCGGCCTTGTTTCCAGATGAGGAGATGTTGCTCCATTATTGATTTAAGTAAAGTCTGAACGTCAATAAAACAGTTAGCGCCATCTTTTGACACTTCTTCCACTACCTTCCTCGCACGCTACAGCGCTACAACTAAGTTGACGGGAAGAAGACGCTGCCGAGGGTGCGCCACGTAAATAAGACCGCCCACAAAACGGCGCATCCTGAAGCGACTGTCAGAAAGCGGCTTGAAGATGGTCTGTAAAATATAATCCATGCAACATTTTGACCAAAGAACCACCATTACATGTTATGTAGACCACAGGGAAGTGTTTAACATTTACAAAAAAATACTAATAATAAGACTTCTTTAATGCGCCCTATAGCCTGATATATGAAAAAGTATATTTAAAAATCAGACCATTCATCTCCAGTGCGCCTTAAACTCCGGCGCGCCGTATTGTAATTGCCAGCTCATAAAGTATAAGCCAATTGCCAGTCCTTGAACCCGCAACATTCAATGGTGACCCTTTAAGGTTTACAGACAGGTAAAGTTGACATCCATGACTCTTAGTGACCAAAAACCCCTCCCACTGATTGAGAAGATGTCTTATCTGAAAAATGATCTTGCTGGAGAAGCTCGCAAATCAGTAGAAGGTTTTTTTCCATCAAGATTCAGATAGGGTATTAGACCTGGGTGGATATTCGATAAGTCCATTAACCGACGATAAATTCAAATTAAAGCTGGTAAGTTTTCCAGCGACAATAAATCGCCATGTGCATGCTTCCAAGAGCATTCACACTTTATGTCGCTTTTAACAGCTACATGCGGTTGTACCATAGTGCAATGAAAAGAAGGGGGTCAGGGTTTTCCCTAGACTGCCAGATACCCGTGGCAGTGGGAGCGTGGTTAGGGGCGTGGTCACCATGACGTCAGAGTCATTTGCATAGTTTGATGTGATATGGTTTTCTTTAAAAAGGCTCCAAAAATGTATCCACACATTTAAAATCAAATCTGTTATCATTAATTAGTATTACCACATATTTTCATATGATTTTGCATCATGTTCAATTGTGGCAGCTTATTGTACCAGTTTTTCAAGTGTCGGTAGACTTGTAAAGGCTTTTTTGTTTTAAAGATTCCAGAAAACACAGAGTGAGATGTTCTACCTCTTGTGTGAAACACAAATGCATAAAATGACTTAATCCATTAAAATGACTAGTATCAATCAATCAATCAATGTTTACTTATATAGCCCTAAATCACTAGTGTCTCAAAGGGCTGCACAAACCACCACGACATCCTCGGTAGGCCCACATAAGGGCAAGGAAAACTCACACCCAGTGGGACGTCGGTGACAATGATGACTATGAGAACCTTAGAGAGGAGGAAAGCAATGGATGTCGAGCGGGTCTAGTATGATACTGTGAAAGTTCAATCCACAATGGATCCAACACAGTCGCGAGAGTCCAGTCCAAAGCGGATCCAACACAGCAGCGAGAGTCCCGTTCACAGCGGAGCCAGCAGGAAACCATCCCAAGCGGAGGCGGATCAGCAGCGCAGAGATGTCCCCAGCCGATACACAGGCAAGCAGTACATGGCCACCGGATCGGACCGGACCCCCTCCACAGGGGAGAGTGGGACATAGAAGAAAAAGAAAAGAAACAGCAGATCAACTGGTCTAAAAAGGGAGTCTATTTAAAGGCTAGAGTATACAAAAGAGTTTTAAGATGAGACTTAAATGCTTCTACTGAGGTAGCATCTCGAACTGTTACCGGGAGGGCATTCCAGAGTACTGGAGCCCGAACAGAAAACGCTCTATAGCCCGCAGACTTTTTTTGGGCTTTGGGAATCACTAACAAGCCGGAGTCCTTTGAACGCAGATTTCTTGCACAACCAACTTCTAAAACATTAAAAATTACTCTAAAACACATAAAATGAACCTAAGAGATGCACAGTGACATCTAAAACATAAATTACTCCTAAAACACGTAAAAAGACTCCTAAAACACGTAAAATGACTCTTAAAATACATAAACTCCTAAAACACGTAACAAGACTCCTAAAACACGTAAAATGACTCTTAAAATACATAAACTCCTAAAACACGTAAAATGACTCCTAAAACCAATGAAAAACAGAATGAGGTGTTTGCATCCTTTGCGAGCACATACACTTGGTGGCCTTGTAGGTGAACAGTGAACGTGAATGAAAAACCTGAAGGATAAAATAATTTACGGGTGCGCATCATCAACTCGCAACAAATCTTGCATCTTCTTCTGGTGTTATTATAGAATATAATCAATGTTTAGAGACTAATTCTATCCCTCCATGTCTCTGACAGAAGAGGCACGCTGCAGCGAGCATGACGCAACACTTGTTTCGCACCATTGCTCCAGATGGAACGTCTCTACTTAAAAGCTGCCACAGGTTTATCTTGGATGTATTCAAATTACGGAAACATCGCAATGGCGTGCATATTGTTTACATCCAGTTTCTGCAGCACGGTTTTCGGTAATCAGAGTCTTTTTTCGGAGGTCGAGTTTTCGATGCATCACAATAGTGCAAAATACCACTGGAATATCAACAAAGTGGAATGCCTGCAAAACACTTTCTGCACACACAAGCATAAAACATGCAGTGAATGTACATAACCATCCTCATATCCATCTGCCTACCACACAGATCTATCTTTGACATAAAGCCTTGTATTCATCAACAGGTTAACCCCACTCACATTGCTGCATATTCAGACAACACCCTGTCATATTTAGTTAGATCTGAAAGTGAGGTACACACATGTCCAGATAATACAAGCACAAACTACAGCCTGTTCCAAAGGGACCGCCACAGTGTTCTCATGTGGAAAATGTTACAGGCTCGGGGCCTCCTGTATCAAGCTTGCTTGCGCACAAAAATCTGGAGTACGTCTTTATTTACGGCAAAATTTGAGCGTGATCATGTCTGACGTTGAAATCAATCAATCAATCAATGTTTACTTATATAGCCCTAAATCACTAGTGTCTCAAAGGGCTGCACAAACCACCACGACATCCTCGGTAGGCCCACATAAGGGCAAGGAAAACTCACACCCAGTGGGACGTCGGTGACAATGATGACTATGAGAACCTTGGAGAGGAGGAAAGCAATGGATGTCGAGCGGGTCTAACATGATACTGTGAAAGTTCAATCCATAATGGATCCAACACAGTCGCGAGAGTCCAGTCCAAAGCGGATCCAACGCAGCAGCGAGAGTCCCGTTCACAGCGGAGCCAGCAGGAAACCATCCCAAGCGGAGGCGGATCAGCAGCGCAGAGATGTCCCCAGCCGATACACAGGCAAGCAGTACATGGCCACCGGATCGGACCGGACCCCCTCCACAAGGGAGAGTGGGACATAGAAGAAAAAGAAAAGAAACGGCAGATCAACTGGTCTAAAAAGGGAGTCTATTTAAAGGCTAGAGTATACAAATGAGTTTTAAGGTGAGACTTAAATGCTTCTACTGAGATGGCATCTCGAACTGTTACCGGGAGGGCATTCCAGAGTACTGGAGCCCGAACAGAAAACGCTCTATGGCCCGCAGACTTTTTTGGGCTTTGGGAATCACTAATAAGCCGGAGTCCTTTGAAGGCAGATTTCTTGCCGGGACATATGGTACAATACAATCGGCAAGATAGGATGGAGCTAGACCGTGTAGTATTTTATACGTAAGTAGTAAAACCTTAAAGTCACATCTTAAGTGCACAGGAAGCCAGTGCAGGTGAGCCAGTATAGGTATATATGTATGTATATATGTATATAAAGGTATATACAGTACAGGTATATATGTATGTATATATGTATATAAAGGTATATACAGTATAGGTATATATGTATGTATATATGTATATAAAGGTATATACAGTATAAGTATATATGTATGTATATATGTATATAAAGGTATATACAGTACAGGTGTAATATGATCAAACTTTCTTATTCTTGTCAAAAGTCTAGCAGCCGCATTTTGTACCAACTGTAATCTTTTAATGCTAGACATGGGGAGACCCGAAAATAATACGTTACAGTAGACAAGGCGAGACGTAACAAACGCATGGATAATGATCTCAGCGTCTTTAGTGGACAGAATGGAGCGAATTTTAGCGATATTACGGAGATGAAATGAAACTGTTTGCTGTGTCAGACCAACTTCATGCTTCACGCTAGGGCTGGGCAATACATCGATATACTCGATATATCGCGGGTTTGTCTGTGCGATATAGAAAATGACTATATCGTGATATTCGAGTATACGTTCTCACGCAGTTGATTTTAGCTGCGGCCATTACACTACAGGCGTTTCCCACTCATTCTTGTCTCTCCTTCTCACAGAGACGTAAACAAGCACACCTTACATAAGTCACGTGTGCAACGTCATACGCCCTCCCCGAGCAGAGAGGTAACTACAGGGGTAACATTAGCTGTGATGCTAACGGTGCGTTGCGAGTGGTAATACGAGAGAGAGAGAAGGTGCGAATCTGGTAACAAATAGAGGAATAATTGATTCCCACGAAAAACAGCACAGGATCCAATGTCTGGCGGTGGTTTGGCTTCAAGCGGGAATATGTTTAACAATTATGCGGCAAAAGCGTTGCTACAAAAAGTAGTAGCACTGCTAATTTGTAGCATCATTTGAAAAGTCACCCCCGAGAGATTGACTAGTGCTTGAAACTGCATGTCAACATCTCTGTTCGGTGCCACAACCACAAAATGCCGAAGCAAAAATTTCCAGATCAACACCGTATGAAAAAAAAATAAACAACAGAAGGAGATAACGGCCGCAGGAACCTACCACAGAAGGAAGGACATACACTGTTTGATTTCCTACGATGCAACTCATTTTTATTTGAGTTTTTGAAATCATGCACAAAATTGCACTTTATTTGTTTTAAACTATTGTAGTGGCGTTCTGCACAAAAACAGCACTTTAATTTAGTGTTGTTTGGATCTGTCATCTTAGTGACATCATGCACAAACATGCACTAAAAGCTTGTTTTAAAATGTCTGTGACAATCTTGCACTTTGTTTTAGAAATGACATGAATGTATGTGCCACTGCTTAATAACTGTTTAATAAATACAGTTTTGGTAAATTGACTTAATCGTGATTTCCCTCTCTGCATGAAAGTTTAAAAGTAGCATATATTAATGCAGTATGAACAAGAATGTTTTAATGTAGACACATAGAATCAAACTGCTGTGATTAAATGTATCAAGTGTTCATTCAAGGCTAAGAAAAAATATTGTGATATATGGTGACATGGCCCAGAAATATTGATATTACTAAAAGGCCATATCGCCCAGCCTTACTTCACGCTAGCACATTTCTAACCTGAGCTCCACACAAGGATCCGTGGGGATGTATTTCAGAATGCAGGGCCTTGTAAAAAAAAAAAAAATCCTTATATGTGATTAGATAAACCACTTGTCCGTTATCGTGAATGACGTGCTACTTCAACCACTCACATCGAAATCAACCCATGACGCTGACAAGAGCGACCCTGGGAAATCCAAAACAGAACAGCTGACATATTGGATAACGACAGAGCGAAAAGTTAATAAATGCCTTCTAAACCGTTCTCTGTTCATCTTTTAAAGAAATAATATTGGATAAATTTGACAAAACAATTTCCTATGTCAGTGAACCGGAAGTAAAACAGACACAGCAATGGAGGAGCTAGAGCATGCGGGAGCCTACCCATCCTCTGTGCTCTGTTGTGGGACAATAATATGATTTGATGTCTTTATGTGTTAGGCCAACATAGAAAATACAAATCAATTAACTTCTCTCGCGGATGATGGGTAGGCTCCTCCATTGCTTTGTCAGTCTTACTTCCGATTCACTGACATAGGAAAAAAACCTTTTGCGAGATCTCGCAAATACTACTTTTTTTCCCTCCATGTCCCTTTAGGGCAGGGGTCGGGAACCTTTTTGGCTGAGAGAGCCATGACAGCCAAATATTTTACAATGTATTTTTGTGAGAGTCGTATCACTTTTTTTTAACACTGAATACAACTAAATGCAGGGTTTCCCACACATTCATTTATTTGTGGCGGCCCGCCATGAAAGAATTACGGCCGCCACAAATAAAATAAAATAAAATAATATATATATATGTATATATATATATATATATTTTTTTTTTTTTTCCGGCTTTTGACTCGCTCGACCGCTCAAAAAAGCAATGGGACTCTGTCTTCTGGTTACATATTATATAAATATGTAAATATTATATAAACATGTATATAAATATGTACATAAAGTGTTGTAATTATATTCCAACTCCGCGTTCTTCTTGGTCATCGCCGCCGCCGCCCCCCCAACCCCCCACCCCCCGACCACACTACCACAAATAGATGCCTGACCTGTGGGAAACACTGAAATGGGTGCATTTTTTAAGTAAAACCAACATTTTTAGAGTATAATAAGTCTAATTATTTTTAATAACATTGTTATTTCTTGAACAGGTGCAGTAGAAAACTGATGGATGGATTAAAATGCATGAGAATGTTTTATATTTTGAAAGTTATTTAACATCGTGATTACTAACGGAATTAATCATTACTTATGGGGTTAAGCAATATCAGCTAAGATTTATCTGAGAGCCAGATGCAGTCATCAAAAGAGCCACATCTGGCTCCAGAGCCATGGGTTCCCTACCCCTGCTTTAGGGGCTCCGTACATAATGAATGTGAACGACAGGCAAAATTTTAAAAAAAAATGCATTTCCCCTTTAATACATGTAAACTTGTAGTGCAAGAAACAGCCTTGTTTCTCCAGGAAAATAAAGAACCACAGCCTTTAAATAGACTCCCTTTTTAGACCAGTTGATCTGCCGTTTCTTTTCTTTTTCTTCCATGTCCCACTCTCCCTTGTGGAGAGGGTCCGGTCCGATCCGGTGGCCATGTACTGCTTGCCTGTGTATCGGCTGGGGACATCTCTGCGATGCTGATCCGCCTCCGCTTGGGATGGTTTCCTGCTGGCTCCGCTGTGAACGGGACTCTCGCTGCTGTGTTGGATCCGCTTTGGACTGGACTCTCGCGACTGTGTTGGATCCATTGTGGATTGAACTTTCACAGTATCATGTTAGACCCGCTCGACATCCATTGCTTTCCTCCTCTCCAAGGTTCTCATAGTCATCATTGTCACCGACGTCCCACTGGGTGTGAGTTTTCCTTGCCCTTATGTGGGCCTACCGAGGATGTCGTGGTGGTTTGTGCAGCCCTTTGAGACACTAGTGATTTAGGGCTATATAAGTAAACATTGATTGATTGATTGATATAATACAGAATACTGGAATGGCATCATAAATGTGTTATTGTCAGATGGTAGAACGCAACACCCGCTGCAGGTTATTGCAGCAGGAATCCTTGTACATATTTAAACAAACACGATCAAAGTTCAAACTCCCTAAAGGCAGCGGGAGTTACTGAAAAAAAAAATGTTGTTCCAAAAAGGAAGGCAATGACAACCTGTCACTGATGTCTGAAGTCAGGTGGAAAAGGCGAAAGAAAAAGTCAGGGGGAAAGTGAGAAGTGTGCGAATGTACTAGTATACATTTGTGTGTGTGCGTGCACATGCCTGTCAAACCTCTCTGAGCAGCCCCACCCTGTTAAATGTCGCTCTGACGTCAAAGCCATGTGTGCAGGCCCTTAATGCAAAACGGATGGAGAAAGTATTTATTTAACTTTGGTTCTCCCTTCCGACATAACGTGGGCGCTCCATAAACATCAACGTCACAGCAGTTGGGCATCGGTCAACTGAAAACATCGCATGTAGGATCTCAGGACAAGTCAGCGAGGCTGGTCACATGATTGACACCAAAATAGCCCGCAAAAAAAAAAAAAAAGTCGTTGCTTCCACCGCACTACAACGGCAAAATATAACGTAGAATGTAAGCAACAACATCCCAGCCCCCACCCTCTTTTATTAACAGGAAACATCGGGGCGGTGCGAGGGCATATTTCCTGCCGCATTCTACTGTTGGCCTTCCAAGAAAAGCAATAGCTGACAAATGAACCCATGTTGCACTTGTTTCTTGACTTTCTTTATATAACTGCAGTCTTTTTATACACTGGTGACATTGTCCGCACCGTCGCTTCTTGACAAAAATGGTTTTGTGTCTTAAGGGCAAAACATCCTACAGATTCTCACATCTTTGTTATTCCATCACTTGCTTTCTGCAGCCTTCTATTAGGCATGCCACTTGGAGTGTTTACTCCATTTTCATGTTAAACCAGTTCAAGAATTGGGGTTGGGCTGTATGGCAGGTGTTTGTATGCAACAGTGGCGCTCGTTGCAACTGTATAAATGTAGCGATAAGGCAATTATGTTTCACAATTATCTAAAAAAAATATAACTTTAATAAAACTGTCCTGTCTAGCCACTCAGGCAAATCATATTGTTGATGTAGATCAGGGGTAAGGAACCCATGGCTCTGGAGCCAAATGCGGCTCTTTTGATGACTGCATCTGGCTCTCGGATCAATCTTAGCTGGCATAATGAAATAATTCCGCTGGTAATCAGTGTCAAAAATAACGGTCAAAATAGAAAACATTCTCATACATTTTTATCCATCCAACTGTTTCCTACCGCACCTGTTAAATAAGTGGCATTAAAGGTAAAAGTACTTGATCTATTATTGGTTAGCTTCAGAATAACAATGTTATTCAAATGAATAAGAGATTTAATATTCTCTAAAAATGTTGGTCTTATTTAAAAATGCTCGCATTTAGTTGTATTCAGTGTTCAAAAAGATATTATATGGCTCTACGGAAATACATTTTTAAATATTTAGCTTTCATGGCTCTCTTAGCCAAAACGGTTCCCGACCCCTGGTGTATAAACTGATATATGCTATACAGATTTGCTTTACAAAATAAAAGTATGGGATGTTTCTATTGTTGCCTTGTTTTTATTTGACGTGTGGAGTTTGCATGTTCTCCCCGTGACTGCGTGGGTTCCCTCCGGGTACTCCAGCTTCCTCCCACCTCCAAAAACATGCACCTGGGGATAGGTTGATTGGCAACACTAAATGGTCCCTAGTGTGTGAATGTGAGTGTGAATGCTGTCGGTCTATCTGTGTTGGCTCTGTGATAAGGTGGCGACTTGTCTAGGGTGTACCCTGCCTTCCGCCCGAACGCAGCTGAGATAGGCTCCAGCACCCCAAGCAACTCTAAAAGGGACAAGCAGTAGAAAATGGATGGATTGATGGATATTTAGTGTTTGGCAAAGCCAGACCGAAAGAAGACGGGATAGAAGGAAGAAAAAGAGAAGACAGGTAGAAATTGTGGGGACAAAAGGGAGACAAGACAAAGAGAGACAAAACAACAAAAATAAAAACAGCAATCTGATATATACAAACAGGGTTTCCCCTAGATTGCCAAGATACCTGTGGCGTTTGTAAAAAAATATATATATATATTTATTGCGCGCACAGAAATAACTCAATGAGGACATTATTGCCCCCAACAATTGCATTATATCGAACTTTGAATGTACTTTAATTTGTTTTCACGTAAAAAATCCATTATTTTAAGGTGTTGCGGCAACAATTTTTCTGTGGTTGTGCACCACAATTACATTAAGGGTAAAGCCTAAAAAAATATTATACCAAAAATGATGAAGAACAAATTTGTGAAGTAGGAACTAATAACACAGCAATGACAATAAACGTTATTGCATTACAAATGGAACAATAAAACTACTAATAGAAAATAACCATATTGATAATAAATAACAATAATTACATATATTATCAACATTTCAATAGCTTCAAATGAAACAATACATTAATGTAATGAGTACTTGAAATACAAAAGAAAGTAGATAAAAGGGTGTCGAGGGGGAGAGAAATTTAAACAGACTACACTTACCTTTTACAATGTTATTGTAAAAATTAAAGATGTCCGATAGTGGCTTTTTTGCCCATATCCGATATTGTCCAACTCCTAATTACTGATTCCGATATCAACCGATACGATATATACAGTAGTGGAATTAACCCATTATTATGCTTAATTTTGTTGTGATGCTCCGCTGGATTCATTAAACAATGTAACAAGGTTTTCCAAAATAAATCAACTCAAGTTATGGAAAGAAAAATGCCAACATGGCGCTGCCATATTTATTATTGAAGTCACAAAGTGCTTTTTTTTTTTTAACATGCCTCGAAACAGCAGCTTGGAATTTGGGACATGCATGAGGAGGTTGAGTTTGGGGGGTGGGGTTGAGTTGGGGGGTTGTGGGGTAGGAGGTAGCGTGGGGTGTATATTGTAGCGTCCCGGAAGAGTTAGTGCTGCAAAGGGTTCTGGGTATTTGTTCTGTTTTGTTTATGTTGTGTTACGGTGCGGATGTTCTCCCGAAATTTATGTGTAATTCTTGTTTGGTGTGGGTTCACAGTGTGGCGCATATTTTTAACAGTGTTTAAGTTGTTTATACGGCCACCCTCAGTGTGACCTGTATAGCTGTTGATCAAGTATGCTTTGCATTCACTTGTGTGTGTAGGCATAGATATTATATGATTGGGCCGGCACGCAAATACAATGCCCTTAAGGCACGCCCCTTACAATGTTGTCTGGGTGGAAATCGGGAGAAATTCGGGAGAATGGTTGCCCCGGGAGATTTTTAGGAGGGGCACTGAAATTCGGCAGTCTCCTAGGAAAATCGGGAGGGGTGGCAAGTATGACTGGGAGACGCAACTGCTCATTACTTCTCCCTACAGCGGCGTTTTAACAAGTCATACATTTTACTTTTTGAAACCGATACCGATAGTTTCTGATATTACATTTTGAAGCATTTATCGTCCGATAATATCGGCAGTCCGATATTATCGGACATCTCTAGTAAAAATAATTGAGGCTTTAGCAGTGTGCCGTGTTTTGCAATGTGAGCGTGTATTGGTGTGTATATTGAATCGCTTGCCATTTTTTCAAACGATTACCTTTATGTCAGTGGATTGAAATGACGTCATTACGCAACATGCGTAGTGGCGGCTCTTAAGGTACATTGTACAAGAAAAGATTGCAACAGCGGTATAGCTCGGTTGGTTAAGTGGCCGTGCCAGCAACTTGAGGGTTGCAGGTTCGATCCCCGCTTCCGCCATCCTAGTCACTGCCGTTGTGTCTTTGGGCAAGACACTTTACCCACCTGCTCCCAGTGCCACCCACACTGGTTTGAATGTAACTTAGATATTGGGTTTTCACTATATAAAGCTCTAACATTTGACAACCAAACAATTAAACAAGGCGACACGGTAAAGAATCTGGGTATTATCTTCGACCCAACTCTCTCCTTTGAGGCACACATTAAAAGCGTTACTAAAACGGCCTTCTTTCATCTCCGTAATATCGCTAAAATTCGCTCCATTCTGTCCACTAAAGACACTGAGATCATTATCCATGCGTTTGTTACGTCTCGCCTCGACTACTGTAACGTATTATTTTCGGGTCTCCCCATGTCTAGCATTAAAAGATTACAGTTGGTACAAAATGCGGCTGCTAGACTTTTGACAAGAACAAGAAAGTTTGATCACATTACGCCTGTACTGTATATACCTTTATATACATATATACATACATATATACCTATACTGTATATACCTTTATATACATATATACATACATATATACCTGTACTGGCTCACCTGCACTGGCTTCCTGTGCACTTAAGATGTGACTTTAAGGTTTTACTACTTACGTATAAAATACTACACGGTCTAGCTCCATCCTATCTTGCCGATTGTATTGTACCATATGTCCCGGCAAGAAATCTGCGTTCAAAGGACTCCGGCTTATTAGTGATTCCCAAAGCCCAAAAAAAGTCTGCGGGCTATAGAGCGTTTTCCGTTCGGGCTCCAGTACTCTGGAATGCCCTCCCGGTAACAGTTCGAGATGCCACTTCAGTAGAAGCATTTAAGTCTCACCTTAAAACTCATTTGTATACTCTAGCCTTTAAATAGACTCCCTTTTTAGACCAGTTGATCTGCTGTTTCTTTTCTTTTTCTTCTATGTCCCACTCTCCCCTGTGGAGGGGGTCCAGTCCGATCCGGTGGCCATGTACTGCTCGCCTGTGTATCGGCTGGGGACATCTCTGCGCTGCTGATCTGCCTCCGCTTGGGATGGTTTCCTGCTGGCTCCGCTGTGAACGGGACTCTCGCTGCTGTGTTGGATCCGCTTTGGACTGGACTCTCGCGACTGTGTTGGATCCATTATGGATTGAACTTTCACAGTATCATGTTCTCATAGTCATCATTGTCACCGACGTCCCACTGGGTGTGAGTTTTCCTTGCTCTTATGTGGGCCTACCGAGGATGTCGTAGTGGTTTGTGCAGCCCTTTGAGACACTAGTGATTTAGGGCTATATAAGTAAACATTGATTGATTGATTGAAATGATCTCAGTGAGATATTACAGCTTGTTGCTGAGATTTGATGACCTATATTGAGTAAAACATGCCTGAAACTATTTTTGTCCAAATGTCCAAAACACACCCAGCAATAGTGCACAGGAAGGCGGGGAAGAAGAGCGGAAAAGCTGGACAAAACGGTCAAAAGTCCCAATTTTGTCCAATATACCTTCCCGGGTTCCAGTCCCACGGGTCCCGCCACCAGCCACACAAGTCCAGGGATGCAAAAAATTTCTAAAACGCACCCAGCAAAGTCCCACCGGAAGTGGGGGAGAAAAGGCAGAAAAGACGGCAAAAGTCCCCAAAAATTTTCAAGAATTCGAGTCCCATAAGTCAAATCCTGGGATGCCCAAAATGTCCGTAACACACCCAGCCGAGTCCCACAGGGAAGGGGGATAAAAGTCAAAGTCCGAAAAATTTTCAAAATACCTACCCGAGTTCGAGTCCCACATGGAGAGCCACACGTTTTAAGACTTGTGGCAAGACTTGTGTGATTTTTTAACATTTTACCCACTTTTCACACTTTTCTCCCCGCCTTCCCGTGGGACTTTGCTGGGCGCATTTTTGACATGTCAGGCATCCCGGCCGGCGGCAGGACTTGTGGGACTCGAACCTGGGTAGGTATTTTGAACATTTTTGGGACTTTTGCCGACTTTTCCAACTTTTATCCCCCCTCCCTGTGGGACTCGGCTGGGTGTGCCATAGACATTTTGGGCATCCCGGGACTAGCGTGGCCATACATGAGATTTTATGTTAGAGTGTTTTACTTGTTTTAAGCGTTTTGGTCCTAAATGATCTCTGGAAGATATTACAGCTTGTAGCCGAGATTGTATGACCTTCATTGAGTAAAACATGCTTGAAAGTATAATATCAATTGTTTCAAAGCTGTGTCATCAACACTCACAAGTATAAAACACATTTTTTTAAGTAATCATTTCTTATATCAAGCATGAAAAAAAAATCATGACTTTGACACAATTGTGTCTTATATTAAAACAGATGACAGCCAAATGGACTTTGCTGTTTTATTTTCAATGAAACAATAGAAAATACATACTCATATAGTGTACAGTTGGTATTAGTGAGAATACACTTATTTTAAGGTATTTTGGGGTTCATTGAGGTTAGCTAATTTTACTTGTTTTGGAAAGTCTTGACAAGCCAAATTATCTTGTTCTATTGGCAGATAATTTCGCTTAGTTAAAATAAAATACCCCTCATTTTTGTTTTTTTTTTCTTATTTTTGAACACTGACTACAATTTACCATTCACACTGCAAAAAATCAGACCAGGCCCATCCGACCAGGCTGTAGACAGATGCGCCCAGTCGTGGACAAGTCACGGGAAAAGCAGGAGACAACCAGTCCTCAAGCCAGCGAGAGACCACACCCCATGAAAGACAGGACGCATCGCCTCGAGGGGCCCAGAGACTCCCCACCGCCAGGCGGGAATAACGCCCCACCAGCAACTGGGCCCCCCAAATATAGAATAAAGGAGACGACAGACACACAAGGCCACTGCAGCTGGCCGCCGCGCTGCACAACCACGTGGGACATGGCCCACCGGGGAGCCACCACAGTCCGTGACATGCGAAGGGATCAGACCCAGCAGACCCCATCACACAATTGCAAAGTGGGAAGACATGGAAGAGGTTTTGTACAGCACATATAACTTGCTGGTCAAGGACTACACCAAGTATATTCAACAATATTGTTTTGGGGGCTCTATTTCTAGAAAGCTATGGACAGAGGGGGCTATACTTTTCCCTTCAATATTTTTCTTATTTTGTATATTTTGCAGAACCAGCGTCCTCAACAGTACATATTTAAATGTGGTCTATTTTATCAGAGTTACAGGAGCACTCTGATGTTTTTGGAACATTCGGCCCAAAAAATGTTTTATATCCTCATATATATAAAAAGCGCTCTAGTGGTTTTAATAATCTGCTGAAAAGATGAGTCTCTCAAAAGTTTTTTTAACTCGCTGGTTACTAGTTGAATAACTCAAATGATTAAAAAATCGAGGACCTAAAACTACTCTTATAACAAAAGAAGGTAAACAATTACACATTACAAAAAAGATCATATATATATATATATATAGATACATGTATGTATATATGTATTAGGGATGTCCCGATCCAGGTTTTTGCACTTCCAATCCAATACCGATATTGTTTTTGCACTTCCGATCCGATACCGATACTGGCCGATACTGGCCTATCCGAGCATGTATTAAAGTTTAAAGTTATTTAGCCTACTTAGTTGTCGGATTCACGTTGAAAAGGGTTTTAGTACTCTTGATAACAACTACGAGTGATTTTTCCAGATTGTCTGAACGTTTTGATGATATTATGGACCATAGATGTTGAAATCCCTAAATTTCTTGCAATTGCACTTTGAGAAAGGTTGTTCTTAAACTGTTTGACTATTTGCTCACACAGTTGTGGACAAAGTGGTGACCCTCGCCCCATCCTTGTTTGTGAATTACTTAGCATTTCATGGAAGTTACTTTTATATCCAATCATGGCACCCACCTGTTCCCAATTAGCCTGCACACCTGTGGGATGTTCCATATAAGTGTTTGATGAGCATTCCTCAACTTTATCAGTATTTATTGCCACATTTCCCAACTTCTTTGTCACGTGTTGCTGGCATCAAATTCTAAAGTTAATGATTATTTGCACAAAAAAAAAATGTTTATCAGTTCGAACATCAAATATGTTGTCTTTGTAGCATATTCAACTGAATATGGCTTGAAAAGGATTAGCAAATCATTGTATTCCATTTATATTTACATCTAACACAATTTCCCAAGTCATATGGAAACGGGGTTTGTAATTGTATAGATATTTGGGGAAACAACAACAAAAGCGCACTAAATATGCTAATCATGTTGCAAAAGGGGGTGGTTAGAATAATACATATTGTTGAACATAGAGAACATTGAAACCCTTTATTTATGGAATCTAAACTACTATAATTTAATGATTTGGTGCAGACACATACAGCAAAAAGTATGTACAAAGCAATGCACATACAACACTTACCACTTTTAGTATATCAGTATGTGAAATCAAATTGTAGAATGCATTAGAATGTACTAAAATGATTCAGTTCAAACTAGAAGTGTTTAAATTACTAAGTACAAGAAATAAAACATTTTAACATGTTAAAGTTATTGAAAACTGTATACAATTCATCTCCTTATGAGAATAAAAATTGATGTATTCATGTGAAAACTTATACAGACAACTTCTGAATTTGCCATTATCTAAAGAATGATGAGAACAGGAAGTGAACAAATGTGTTAGAAATTGATATGAAGTGGAAAAGGGGTTTGATTAAATAAGCCTTGCTTCATCTTACTCCTTAATGGACATGTTGTAAAGAGAAATGAGAATTTGCAAATTATGTGATGTATCACAATGTACATGTATGTATGTTTGAAATAAATGATAAATGATACCATACTATACAATGCCATATGTAGGACCAACATGACTGATTACAATAACCTAATGATCAGATTCCGCAAAATTGTGAAAAATGTCACTTTCACTGATTGTGTTCCCTCAGTAAGATATTTTATTTCTCCAGCATTCAGTGGCATTCCACTGACATACACCAAATACATCATATAACAATAATTATACAACATGTCCGTACAACAATGTCTGCACATTTGAAAATTGCCCAACCCATTACCTTCTCATTAACTGTAATTGGTATTTTCTCATTCTAAACACTCTTTGGCGAAAATACTATGAAGAATGGCAAAATCCTCAAAACTCGGTGAAGATCTAAGAAGGAGAATTGTTAATTTACACAAGTTGGAAAAGTCTTCTGGAGCCATTTTATTGGCAGACGAGGCAATGATTAATTGTTTGAAGGAGTTAACGCGAGGCTTTCACGTCGAAGAACAATGTAGCCACCGTCAAACGTGATGGTACTTGCATCAATCGCTCAGGCTGTTTGGCTGCAAGTTACACAGTGCTCTACCAACACACATACACATATATATATATATATATATATATATATATATATGTCTTGATTGGATTATCCAGAGAATAGTGCTCGATACCGTGGTAGAGCGCAATATGTAGGTGTGGGAAAAAATCACAAGACTACTTCATCTCTACAGAACTGTTTCATGAGGGGTTCCCTCAATCATCAGGAGATTTTAATGGAAGCATTCACATACAATGGTTTATATAGAGCACAGAGTGGGTGGGTACAGGCAGGCGTAGGGTGTGGTGATTGGCTCATGTGTTACCTAGGAGGTGTTTCCGTCTGTGGCGGCATGTTGAAATGATTTCACTGCGCTTGTTGAGGGATGATAGATCTGGATGATATATAATAAACAGTTTCTCTTTTAAGCATAGGTTGCATCTTTTATTACCACTGTTGTAAGGTGTGCTGGATGCAAGAATTTGCCATGTTATTGAATATTCAACATTATTGTCTTTGAGGTTCCAAATGTGTTTGCTGAGTTCTGTAGAATTCTGCAAAGTCTGGTTTCTAAAGGAGGCGTTGTGATTATTCCATCTGGTTTTGAACGCTCCTTCGGTTAATCCTACGTACGTGTCGGATGTGTTTATGTCCTTGCGTATTACCTTTGCTTGGTAAACGACTGATGTCTGTAAGCACCTTCCGTTGAGAGGGCAATCAGGTTTCTTGCGACAGTTACATTCATTATTGGTTTCAGAGTCGTTTAGTCTGGGGGTAGGCAGTCCTTTTGCAATTGCTTTGTTGTGGTTTGAAATGATTTGTTGCATGTTATTCATGCAGCTGTAGCTCAATTTAATGTTGTTCTTGTTGAATATTTTTCTTAGGGTGTTGCCTTTGGGGAAGTGTTTGTCGATCAGAGTGAGGAACTTGTGGCCGATGTTGGTTGAGACGTCTTTGCTGAATGGCGGATTGTACCAGGTGATGTTGTTTCATATATATGTGTGTATATATATATATATATATATATATATATATATATATATATATATATGTGTGTATCATTACTGCAGATACACAATATTATTGCCAACCTTATTTTGAGACCAAATTAACCAACGATGTAATGATCATACATTATAATATCACAACTATACCCTTTCAAAAGTAATAAACTTGTATTTCTCATATATTTTAACATTGTAATTAGAATGTAAGCTTTTCAATATCCAAGTTATATAAGAAACAAACAAGAAAAATAAAATGTACTCAGTCAGAAAAATGTTGCACTTGAATACATCACAACCAAAAGCAATAACATAGATTCTGTCTCCATTAAGGAGGGGGTGGAGGACTCTCAAATATACACAACCAAAACAATACATACATTGGATAAATAAAGTTATTGTGACCAAAATGATCATGGTTCCCATTATTGCAGAATGTTTGTTATTGTTAAAGAGATCCGTCCGGACAGGTTTTCACTGGACACATTTCCGCTGTCATGTGTTGTTACGCTGAGAAGCCACGAATGTATAGCTACTGCTCGATCGCTGGTAAGAAAACAAAGTCTGATTGTCATTACAACAATTAGCTCCATCTTTTTACAATACTCCTCACTCCCGTCCTTACAGGCTACAATATTTCATTAAAAAAAAAAAGCGTAAATGATATTTTGGCGCAAAAAATTATGTTCAAAAACGTAGATTTCCACGTTCGCAGACATTTCACGTTCATTTAAAAGAGCTATACCAACTTTGCAAAACTGACTGGTAAAATATGAAACTAGAATCATACAAGGAGCTTGTTGATGGCGACAAAAAAGCATCTGGTCATGGTGCAAACTTGCTAAAGAACAGTTAAGCAAACTGTGGTTGTATGTAGACATTTTAGCCTACATGTATGATTTTAATCCTGTATAGATGGGTAAAAATCCTAAATAAAATTTAAAAACACACCCAGTGTGGTTGCACGAGATTGAGGGCTTGAATCTTGGTTTGGGTGTCTCTATACATGTTTTCCTTGTGCATGTGTGTTTTTTTTTCTGGGTTCCACATCTCAAAAAGGTGCATTGTAGTTTATTTGGACACTCAAAGTTGTCCATGGTTGTCAAAATTAGTTTGAATACATAATCTTTGTACGGTTGTACGGTATACCGGTTTGAATATAGTACCGCGATTCTAATGAATCATATTCGGTACTATACCGGCAATGAAAGTACTGGTCTGCCAACAACCCACGCACACGTCATTGTCACGTCGTGTCATTGCTGGTTTACGAGCAGAGGAGTATGTTCGGCAGTGCACAATCACGGAGTACTTACATGCAGACACAGTGTGTAGACAGAAAAGGAAGAACGGACGCATTTTGGCTTACAAACTAACGATAAAGGTGAAGCTATAACACTGAAACGCCCACCGGAAGAGGTGTTTTAAGACATTGTTAGCTAGCTTGTGGGTAAAGACCAAACCCACTAGGCAGTGGCTACTTCCAAATCACTAGTCTTCGCCTACATGGCGACAAATAAAGTCATTTTCTTACAAGTATCGTTGCTGCAGAGCGAGGAATAGCTAAACATGCTTCATTACACACCGTAGCTCACCGGTGTGAAATAGTAAACAAACGCCGTTGTTAGATCTACACCTAACATCCACTGTAATGATACTAAGTACAGGAACATATCTATTCGATACTACGATGATTACGTCGATATTTTTTGGCATCACAACATCTTCTTTTGTTTTGTTTTTTAATTTATATTATGTTTATAAACTCAGGAAATATGTCCCTGGACACATGAGGACTTTGAAGCACACATCCCTTTTACACACATATAAGAGGGATGTGTTCTATGGCTAAGAGTTGTTTTTTCCTTTGGCCTCAGTCTGAACCCCCTCTCCAGGGCCCAGGCTTAGACCGTTTTTTTTAGTTTTTTTTCCTCCCCCCCATTGTTTACCTGTATGTCACTTTTTTTGTGAGGGGCGCCAGAAGTTGGCAGACATGTCAGCGATCCTGTTCTGTCTCCCTGTAATGTTTGATCCTGTTCTGTCCCACTGTAATATTTGATCCTGTTCTGTCTCCCTGTAATGTTTGATCCTGTTCTGTCTCCCTGTAATGTTTGATCCTGTTCTGTCTCCCTGTAATGTTTGATCCTGTTCTGTCCCACTGTAATGTTTGATCCTGTTCTGTCTCCCTGTAATGTTTGATCCTGTTCTGTCCCACTGTAATGTTTGATCCTGTTCTGTCTCCCTGTAATGTTTGATCCTGTTCTGTCCCACTGTAATGTTTGATCCTGTTCTGTCCCACTGTAATGTTTGATCCTGTTCTGTCCCACTGTAATGTTTGATCCTGTACTGTCTCCCTGTAATGTTTGTCTGATCTTGAATGGGATTGTGCTGAAAATTTTAATTTCTCCTCGGGGATTAATAAAGTATTTCTGATTCTGATTCTGAATATGACCAATGTATGATCCTGTAACGACTTGGTATCGGATTGATACCCAAATTTGTGGTATCATCCAAAACTAATGTAAAGCATCCAAACAACAGAAGAATAAATTATTATTACATTTTAACAGATATATTAATAATCCATTTTTACAGCTTGTCCCTCATAATGTTGACGAAATTATAGAATTATAGATGACACAATATGTTACAGCATATGTCAGCAGAGTAAATTAGGAGGCTTTGTTTGCTTACTTACTAAAAAAAAAAAGACAAGTTTTCTAGTATATTCACTATTTTATTTAAGGACAAACTTGCAATAGGAAACCTATGTTTAATGTACCGTAAGATTTTTTTGTTAAAATAAAGCCAATAATGCAATTTTTTGTGGTACCCTTTATTTAGAAAAAATATCAAAAAGTTTCTAAATAATTTTGGTACCGGTACCAAAATATTAGTAACAGGATAACACTAATGCCTTGTAATTGTCTGGCAACCAGTCCAGGGTCTCCCCGAGGTTCCATTTTCTATACCGCTTCCACTAATGAGGGCAAGCTGTATAGAAAATGGATGGATGGGTGCACCCAGTGCTTGATTGATATGAATTATGAGTGTATGTGAACTTCTGACAGCAAGTCTATGTGCCAAGTGTTTTTGGACCGCATTACTAGCATATTCTGCTGAAGTCACTATGAGAACAGAGTTGTCTTTCACAGTTTTTTTTTTTTTTTGTGCATCGCCATGTGGTAGAATACACTCGCCAATCTGACGAACACATGTCACACACTGATGCTCAACCACAAGTCCAGAGACTCCAGATCGACCATGGTGGGAAGCAGCCAGTATTTACGTCTTCACACAATGTTTGGGGCGGTTGATGTTGCACACTTGTGACTTTTACAAGACATGTCCGTTACAACTCTAGTCTAAGTAACGATAATTAACAAGTATCAGGATAGTTCAAGAAGTGGCTTTGTGTGAAATTACAAAAGTCCTCTGCAAATAAGTGCTATAATTAAAGAGAGTAAAAGGAAAACTGTGTCAAAAGTCACTTTGCATACTGTTAAAGGGGATCTGCACTTTTTTTTTTTTTTTTTTTTACGAATTGTGCCTATCATTCACAATCCTTATGTAAGACAAAAACACATATTCTTCTTTTTTAAAGCATTTTAAATAATAAATAAGTACCATCAGAAGTCTGCTTAAAATGGAGCCAACAGAGTTGCTCTATCCTGCCTGTAAAGCTCTTAAAAAACATCCAAACACCTCCATTAAGCTTTTATGTACATGATGCAAGTATATACGTGAGGTAGTAAAAGGCACATTCATAATATGTAATATTTACGTATTTTGTTCATTTTAAGCATACGCTGCGCATGAATTTCAAAAACGCATTACACCGTTCGCTTTTCTTTTTCCAACATCGCTGATTAGTACTCACTGCAGACTTGATGAGAGCCAACACACATAATTAAACATCATTTACTGTAGAATCTTACAGAGCAGCATCTTCTCATCCGTGGCTCACTAGTGCAACAATGACAAACGTGTCCCGTGAAAAACCGTCCGACCGGAACTACTGTATGCATTAACTAAAGTTCCGTGGGTGAATTATACAAACCCACTACACCAGTCATTTTTAGCTTTTCCATAGCGAGCGATATGTTAGAATTTTAGGCTACTTTATATTACAAATGGCAACAGCGAAGGATGAATGCCCTGTAACAAGAATATAGTGAAAAAGAAGAAGCTTATCGACTACGCTATCGACACGGACTACAGTGGCGGACCTGCGCATATTTTCAGGACTTATGCAGATCTCAAATACACATCAGTAGGTACCAGAAGGTAAGATAAGTTGGTTTTGCATAATATTGTGAAACAAAAGGCCAGATAATATGTCTGCTAATGGGTGCAATTTTGCGGTCCTTATACACACACACACACCATAGTAATACTTGTATCTCTGACTACGGTAGCCGTAATGGGCCAACAATCTATCAAGAGCTTCAGAGTCATACTAAAACATTTTGACATAAATCCACATGCACATTCACGTTACAAACATACATATATACATATATACATATATATATATATATATACATATATATATATACACATACTGTACATATACATTCACAATACAAACATACATATACTGTACATATTAATTCACTGAACAAACAATATACACATTATGTACATATACAAGTACAAATAAATGCATACAGTCATGCACATAATCACGTTTCAGCAAACATATACTGTATAAACATTGTTGCCCTAGGGGAAAATGGGTAACACATGGCAACACTGACAAAGCTTAACCTATTGTTACTATAACAATCTACAAAATTAATATAGGTTGCCTCTCTCTCTTCCCCTCCATCTTTCGGTATTCTTTTTTTATCTCTAGTTATCATTACGTATGTATTGTGGGATTTGAACAACTGTATTGTTGATAGTAGAGGAAAATTACTGGTATTGTTCATTATCAATACTGATATTTCTATTGGTATTTGGAAGGTTCCAGTTTTAGTGTAAACATGTTCATTGTCATTTCTGTATTATTTATTTCGCTAACTGCTTCTTTGCTATCACTTTTACCATCATTTGTACATATCGTATGTGCTGGTGTTGTTCTATTGTTGTTATTGTTGCGTTTGCTGTTGTGGTTTTTGTCTCTCTGTCTAATCCCCCTATTGTCTCCACAATTGACCCCCGTCTAAATGTTTTTCTCTTTCTATCCCCTCTTGCACCAAATGATAATATAAATACATTTAATAAAGTCAAATACAAAGAAGGCAACAAGAGAAGTATCCTACACTTCTCTTTTGTAAAGTAAATCTAAACAGCAGATATGGGCACCTACATCAACTATATGATTTGCCTGAGAAGCTGAACAGGACAAAAAAACTAACATTTTGACAGATTTTTGACTGCCGGGTGTAATGTTCTTTATTTAAAGTTGTGGTGTTGTTTACAGGCGTCATTTGGCAGTCTGCACGTATCTCTTATGTGTGACTACCATCTACTGGTCACACTTATCATTACACCATGTAACAAATAAAATTGCCTCAAGGTTGGTAAGCACAACAAGAACTATTCCGTACATTAGGCGTACCGGGTTATAAGGCGCACTGTCAATTTTTGAGAAAATGAAAGGATTATAAGTGCTTCTTATAGTCTGAAAAATCTGGTACTTATATAGACTTTAATCACAGCTGTAGCTGTTGGTCTGGGCTTTACGATGGTGGCGGGCGGCAAACGATTGCGGTTGAGAAAAGAAGGTAAGTGTTATTGCTTAAACGTGTCTCCACAACTTGATGATTTATTTGTATGTGCACGCCAACCTGCAACTTGTTGTGGGTTCATACACTTAGAAGCCTTGTCAGGTTTCAAGAAACGAGCGGGAGTGCCTGTAGAACGGCGACGCGTGCGGTCTAGTTCCGGCCTTAAAATGCGTACCTGTTGATATTTTGTGGGTAACTGCAAGAGGGGAAAGCACCGATGTAGTAATGTTTTTTACTTCCCCCATATTTACGGGAGCTAGTAGTCTGGGCTGGCTGATCTACTATCATCCTCGGTTTCATATGAGTCCATCCATCCATCCATTTTCTACCACTTGTCCCGTTTGGGGTCGCGGGGGGTGCTGGAGCTTATCTCAGCTGCATTTGGGCGGAAGGCAGGTTACACCCTGGACAAGTCGCCACCTCCTCACAGGACCAACACAGATAGACAGACAACATTCACACACTAGGGCCAATTTAGTGTTGCCAATCAACCTATCCCCAGGTGCATGTCTTTGGAAGTGGGAGGAAGCCGGAGTACCCAGAGGGAACCCACGCAGTCATGGGAAGAACATGCAAACTCCACCAAGAAAGATCCCGAACCGGGGATTGAACTCAGGACCTTCGTATTGTGAGACACATGCACTAACCCGTGTACCACCGTGCTGCCACTCATGCTTTCACATTAGTCCACTGTGTCGAATAGACAGTAGCAACCATGGTGAGATCCCAAACTCCTAGAATACGTGGTCTGTTTTTCACTAATACGTTCTCTCATCTGTTTTGCCGTTACAAGCTCAGGAATTTGCAAGCATATTGCACGGCTCAATCTTTTTATTTGGTTATAGTAATTTTTATAATCGTGAAAAGCCGAGCTCAAGATTAAAATGCAATTAGTTGTCTAACCCTAATCGTGATAACGTATGTTGATGACACATTCTTGATGTGTCCCACAAATTTGACAGCAACAGTCAAACAAACAACCTCAACGCAATACCATTTTAACTAATGTCCCTCCACAGTGCAAAGCTGCTTCTAAGTCAGCAATCCATGCCCTCGTGGCGTCGTATAAACTACATTTCTTACAAGTATCATCACTGGAGGACAGGGAATAGCTAAACATGGTACACTACACACCATAAAAAGATATGGTAACGTAAACAGACAGTGGTGTGCCGCCAGGGCCAGCAAGGCCTTCTCTGCTAGTCTAACATGGACAGAAATCATGATCATAATTAAAGATAAAAGTATTTTTGTATTTACTTTCCTTAAATATCTAAAAGGATTCATATTTTCTTCATGTCATTTTATGCTCTTTCCAGTGCTGTTGTTTTTAGGTGAGAGTTTGTATCCAATCAAAATTCAGCTAGCTTATGTTGCCATGCTGTACGAAATCTGCCCGGGGGCTTCAAAACTAACAATGCAGACGTCAGTGCACTGTAAGTGAAAGGACACATACGGTTGATAGACAATTGCTATAGCAAATCAGATCACGACTTGTTGTCAATAAGGACTTCTAGCTGGCCTTACGCTGTGATTGGATTCTCATTTACGAGTCACAAGTTGCGAAAACAGGAAGTGGCACTGGAGCCATAGAAAGCCACAGAAAACTCACCGGTACTTAAAAAAAAGAGAGCAAAATGTTGATTAAGTGGCAGATATATATTAGGAAAGCCATTTTCAAGAAGAAATCTTAAGAGAAACTAAAACTTGTGAGACGAGGTCGGCCAACACTCGAAGCTATCCCGGCTAGAGATGTCCGATAATATCGGACTGATATTACCTGCCGATAAATGCTTTAAAATGTAATATAGGAAATTATCGGTATCGGTTTCAAAATTATCGGTATCTGTTTCAAAAAGTAAAATGTATGACTTTTTAAAACGCCGCCGTGTACACGGACGTAGGGAGAAGTACAGAGCGCCAATAAACCTTAAAGGCACTGCCTTTGCGTGCTGGCCCAGTCACATGATATCTACGGCTTTTCACACACATAAGTGAATGCAAGTCATACTTGTTCAACAGCCATACAGGTCCTACTGAGGGTGGCCGTATAAACAACTTTAACACTGTTACAAACATGCGCCACACTATGAACCCACACCAAACAAGAATGACAAACATTTCGGGAGAACATCCGCACCGTAACACAACATAAACACAACAGAACAAATACCCCGAAACCCTTGCAGCACTAACTCTTCCGGGACACTACAATATACACTCCCCCGCTACTTCCTACCCTCCCAACCTCCTCATGCTCTCTCAGGGAGCGCATGTCCCAAATTCCAAGCTGCTGTTTTGAGGCATGTTAAAAAAAATAATGCACTTAGTGACTTCAATAATAAATATGGCAGTGTCATGTCGGCATTTTTTTCCATAACTTGAGTTGATTTATTTTGGAAAACCTTGATACATTGTTTAATGCATCCAGTGGGGCATCACAACAAAATTAAGCATAATAATGTGTTAATTCCACGACTGCATATATCTGTATCGGTTGATATCGGTATCGGTAATTTAGAGTTGGACAATATCAGAATATCGGATATCGGCAAAAAAGCCATTACCGAACATCTCTAATCCCGGCGGTGAAATGGTTTACCCGTGACTTTCACACGAATCAACTGACTACGACGTCGAATGGGTGCTACAAATTGTGAGTTCATATATTTGTTTTTTAATGTTTCACTTGTTTTATACAATTATTTTAATTTTGATAGGACCACATGTAAGATATGTTTTAATTTCTGAAGCGAGCTTTTGAATGTTAAATGCGCCGAAAAACATACCGTTTATACACTGGTGAGGGGCTTTAATGCTCAGTAGTGTGCAAGTGGGTTTCTGTGTAGTATCTCCAGCCGTGTCCATGTAGTGACACAAATTACGGTATTTTGAGAGGTGAAGTCGGACTAAGTAGGACATCACTAAAGGCCTAGGTGAGAAACACACAGCCCGCCACTGTAAACAGATGTAGGCGGATCAGTACATAAACTGACGGTAATGATACCAAGTATTAGGGCTGTGAATCTTCAGGTGTCCAACGATTCGATTCAAGATCGATTCTTGGGGTTGCGATTCGATTATATATCGAATTTTTCGATTCAACGCGATTCTCGATTTAAAAACGATATTTTTCCGATTCAAAAAGATTCTGTATTCATTCAATACATAGATTTCAGCAGGATCTACCCCAGTCTGCTGACATGCTAGCAGAGTAGTAGGTTTTTTAAAAAAAAAAGCTTTTATAATTGTAAAGGACAATGTTTTATCAACTGATTGCAATAATGTAATTTTGTTTTAAATATTAAACGAACCAAAAATGTGACTTATTTTATCTTTGTGTTGATATTGGACACAGTGTGTTGTCCAGCTTATGAGATGCCATGCAAGTGTAAGCCACTGTGACACTATTGTTCTTTTTTTTTTATTTTCATAAATGTCTAATGATAATGTCAATGAGGGATTTTTAATCACTGCTATGCTGAAATTATAACTAATATTGATACTGTTGTTGATAATATTCATTTTTGTTTCACTACTTTTGGTTTGTTCTGTGTGGTGTTTGTGCCTCCTCTCAATTGCTCTGTTTATTGCAGTTCTGAGTGTTGCTGGGTCAGGTTTGGTTTTGGAATTGGATTGCATTGTTATGGTATTGCTGTGTATTGGTTTGTTGGATTGATAAAAAAAAAAAAATAAATAAATAAAAATAAAAATTAAAAAAAAAAAAAAATTAAAAAAATATATATACATATTCATAAATGTTGTTATCGATTTAAAAAAAAATTAGAATTGATTCTGAATTGCACAACGTGAGAATCGCGATTCATATTCAAATTGATTTTTTCCCACAGCCCTACCAAGTATAGTATATTGTTGATACAACAGTGTTAAGATCTTTTTTTTTTTTTTTTTATCAAAAATGAAAAGAATCTGGTTGCTTACAAACTCAGGAATTAATTCCCTTGGGTGAGCTTTCAGGACAAAAAACACAAGATTTAAATAAAAGCCTATAGTAGAAAATAATTTATATAATTGATTGATATTGTATTGCCCCTATCCAGTGTTTTTGTCTGGTTAAATTTGTGATAAAAAATTTTTACAATCCTGAAAATTACAAGTATCAGTGTCTATGACTTGGAAATGAACCGATACACAAATTTGTGGTACTGGCCAAAACTAATGTGAAGTGTTAAAATAGTATTAAAAATACAGAATAACAAATGCTTATTACGTTTTAGCAGAAGTACAACAGGAAATGACCCAATATGTTACTACTTATGCTAGCAGCCAAATTAGGAGGCTAATAACCCGTTACGATTCACATAAATATTTTTAGTGTGATATATATTACTATCACTGGAGGCGGCAATATAGATTTCAGGTCAAATCATCCATAGTACTAGCTCACGTATTGTCGTTCTCCGCACCCTGACGTTTGGCAAAGACAGCATCAGCGCTCCCAAAAAGGCGACTTAAATGGTAGGAAATGAGACCGGGTCACAGATAGTTTAGGGCCATTGTAATGTGAGCATGCACATGCACGCAAGCACAATAGAGACTGGCCGTGATAAATGAATGACCGCTTGCTTTTCCAGTCGCTCTCACATGCGGCGTGTGATTGGCTGGAGTAGCCCCTGATAAGGAAAACATTAGCTGTGAGTATATTTGTTGCCTATTCAAAGCAAAGGTCGGGTGTTTGCTTTAGATAATCCGTCTGTATATTCACAGTGGAAGACAGCGAGTGAGAGGAAGACAGAAACATGTATCAGGCAGCAGCGTTCCTGCTAATCCTCACCTCTCTCACATTTCCCTTCCTTTTGCCTCTCCCGGCTTTAGGCTCCCTTCCCCCATACAACACTTTTTTTTGCTCTTGTTACGCCTTCAGTAATTCTTCGTGGACAGGCTTTTCCTCTACTCCATATGGTCTTGACTGTAAGACGAGCACAGAAGCTAGTTACTTGACTCATTTTATTCTAAGTATTTTGTGCTTTGTTTGGAAATTATGAGTTTGCATAGGAAATCTTGCATTAAATAAATTAAATGAAGGTCACTATTGCAGGGATGTAACGATAAACAGTATTAAAGTTAAAGTTAAAGTACCACTGATTTCACACACACTAGGTGTGGTGAAATTACCCTCTGCATTTGACCCATCCCCTCGTACCACTCCCTGGGAGGTGAGGGGAGCAGTGAGCAGCAGCGGTGGCTGCGCTCGGGAATCATTTTGGTGATCCCACCCGCTCGACATCCATTGCTTTCCTCCTCTCTAAGGTTCTCATAGTCATCATTGTCACAGACGTCCCACTGGGTGTGAGTTTTCCTTGCCCTTATGTGGGCCTACCGAGGATGTCGTAGTGGTTTGTGCAGCCCTTTGAGACACTAGTGATTTAGGGCTATATAAGTAAACATTGATTGATTGATTGATTTAACCCCCAATTCAAACCCTTAATGCTGAGTGATGATCGCAACAAAACTGACAATTATACTTGGGTAAAATATCGATATACTCAATATATATTGCGCGCTAATATCTGGTTAATTTCTATCTACACTTCTGTTCGAATGTAATAATCACTTATTCTTCTGTTTGATACTTTACATTAGTTTTGTATGATACCACAAATGTGGATATCATTCCGATACAAAGTCATCACAGGATCATACATTCAAAGTCCTCAAGTGTCCAGGGACGTATTTCCTGAGTTTATAAACATAATAAAAAAAATATTTAAAGCGAAAGAAGATTTTGAGGCTAAAAAACATCGATGTAATCATGGTATCGACTAGATACGCTCCTGTACTTGGTATCATTACAGTGGATGTCAGGTGTAGATCCACCAATGGTGTTTGTTTACATTCGGGAACGGCGTCATTAGCGGTGACGCCAGTGATCTACGGCAGTGGTTCTCAAATGGGGGTACGTGTACCCCTGGGGGTACTTGAAGGTATGCCAGGGTACGTGAGATTTTTTTTAAATATTCTAAAAATAGCAACAATTCAAAACTCCTTGATAAATATATTTATTGAATAATACTTCAACACAATATGAATGTAAGTTATAAACTGTGAGAAGAAATGCAACAATGCAATATTCAGTGTTGACAGCTAGATTTTTTGTGGACATTTTCCATAAATATTGATGTTAAAGATTTATTTTTTTGTGAAGAAATGTTTAGAAGTAAGTTGATGAATCCAGACGGATCTCTATTACAATCCCCAAAGAGGGCACTTTAAGTTGATGATTACTTCTATGTGTAGAAATCTTTATTTATAATTGAATCATGTGTTTATTTTTCAACAAGTTTTTAGTTATTTTTATATCTTTTTTTCCAAATAGTTCAAGAAAGACCACTACAAATGAGCAATATTTTATTATACAATTTAATAAATCAGAAACTGATGACATAGTGCTGTATTTTACTTTTTTATATCTTTTTTTTAAACAAAAATGCTTTGCTCTGATTAGGGGGTACTTGAATTAAAAAAATGTTCACAGGGGGTACATCACTGAAAAAAGGTTGCGAACCACTGATCTACGGTGTGTAGTGAAGCATTTTTACCTATTCCTCGTCCTGCAGGGATGATACTTATAAGAATCTTACTTTATTTGTCGCCATGGAAGCAAAGATTAGTGATTTAGAATTAGCTAAAACACTGCAGACTGTGAATGGACTTTAGCTGCTAGCCAGCCAGCCATGTCTAAAAGAACCTCTTCCTGAGGGGTGTCCGTGTTATAACTTCACCTTTATCTTTAGTTTTTAAGCCAAAATGTGTCCGTGACACCGAAGGGAATAAGCGGTAGAAAATGGGTAGATGGATGTTCCCATTCTCCCTTTTCTGTCTACACATTGTGTCTGCTTGTGAGTACTCAGTGATTCTGTGCTGCCGAACATGCTCGTCTGCTCGTTAACCCAGCAATGACACGACGTGATGACGATGGGGGTACGGGGGATGGGGGACCGGTACTTTTTATAGGCGGTATAGTACAGAATAAAATTCATTAGTATCGCGGTACTATACTAATACCGTACAACCCTAGTATTTATACCTTTATTGTAAGTTATTTGGAGACACTACATACGGAGTTGAATTCAAATAAGATAATCAGGGCAAAATAACGCCATTATTTGTTTTTACCCTGTGACTTCTTTTTAGTCTTTGAAGATAATTCAATCAATCAATCAATCAAAGTTTATTTATATAGCCCTAAATCACCAGTGTCTCAAAGGGCTGCACAAACCACAACGAAATCCTCGGTAGAGCCCACATAAGCGCATTGAAAACTCACACCCAGTGGGACGTCGATGACAGTGACAATGATGACTATGAGAAACCTTGGAGAGGACAGCATATGTGGGCAAATGCCCCCTCCCCCCTAGGGGACCGAAAGCAATGGATGTCGAGCGGGTCTAACATGATATTGTGAAAGTCCAATCAATAGTGGATCTAACATAACGGTGAGAGTCCAGTCCAAAGTGGATCTAATATAGTAGCAAGAGTTCCGTCCAAAGTGGAGTTTAAACTTGCACTTACAGATGTAGCGACCAACTGTAGTGACTGACAGTGGTTTTCTGAAGTGTCCCTGAGCCCATGTGGTGATTTCCTTTACACACCGATGTCGCTTTTTGATGCAATACCGCCGAAGGGATCGAAGGTCCATAATATCATTGCTTTTTGTGCAGTGATTTCTTCAGATTCTCTGAACCTTTTGATGATATTACGGACCGTACAAGGTGAAATCTACAAATTCTTTGCAATAGCTGGTTGAGAAATGTTTTTGAACTGTTCGACAATTTGCTCACGCATTTGTTCACAAAGCGGTGACCCTCACCCCGTCCTTGTTTGTGAAATGACTGAGCTGCTTTTATACCCGATCATGGCACCCATCTGTTCCCAATCAGCCTGATTACCTGTGGGATGTTCCAAGTATGTGTTTGATGAGCATTCCTCAACTTTCTCAGTCTTTTTTGCCACTTGAGCCAGCTGTTTTGAAACATTATGCAGGCATAAAATTCCAATTGAGCTAATATTTGCAAAAAATAAACCAAGTTTTCCTGTCTGAACTTTAAGTATCTTGTCTCTGCAGTCTATTCAATTGAATATTGGTTGAAAAGGATTTGCAAATCATTGTATTCGATTTTTATTTACCATTTACATTGTAGTTTTTGCCCTGCCATGAGGTGGCGACTTGTCCAGGGTGTACACCGCCTTCCGCCCGACTGTAGCTGAGATAGGCACCTGCGTCCCCGCGACCCCAAAGCATACTTTCCAACCTTGAGACCTCCAATTTCAGGAGGTGGGGGGTGGGGGGCAGGGCGTGGTTATGGCGGGCTGGGTGTGGTTGGGGGCGTGGTTAAGAGGGTAGGCGTATATTTACCGCTAGATTCAAAGTCAAGTATATACATATATATAAGAAATATTTGACTTTTCAGTGAATTCTCGCTATACATACATATATACATATATACATATATATATATATATATATATATATTTATTTTATTATATATATATATATATCAATCAATCAATCAATGTTTACTTATATAGCCCTAAATCACTAGTGTCTCAAAGGGCTGCACAAACCACCACGACATCCTCGGTAGGCCCACATAAGGGCAAGGAAAACTCACACCCAGTGGGACGTCGGTGACAATGAAGACTATGAGAACCTTGGAGAGGAGGAAAGCAATGGATGTCGAGCGGGTCTAACATGATACTGTGAAAGTTCAATCCACAATGGATCCAACACAGTCGCGAGAGTCCAGTCCAAAGCGGATCCAACACAGCAGCAAGAGTCCCGTTCACAGCGGAGCCAGCAGGAAACCATCCCAAGCGGAGGCGGATCAGCAGCGCAGAGATGTCCCCAGCCGATACACAGGCAAGCAGTACATGGCCACCGGATCGGACCGGACCCCCTCCACAAGGGAGAGTGGGACATAGAAGAAAAAGAAAAGAAATGGCAGATCAACTGGTCTAAAAATTCCTCAAGTCTAAAAATTCCTCAAGTCTAAAAATTCCTCAAGAACAACACTTGAAATACACTACTTTTAAAAATTTACCAGACACATTACGTATATTTATACATAGTATCGGTATCGGATTGGTATCGCCGATACCAGCCTAAATTTTACTCTGTATCGGATCAGAAACAAAATCGGTACAAAGCAATCAACTACAGTACCTGCTGCCACCTACTGATATGGAGTATTACAAGAATACCCTGCCAAGCTCTACACAGCACAGGCACTACACAACCGCACATTTTCATGATTATTGATTTGCAAAAATATTTATTGGACCACTTGGGTAAATTTGCATAATTTCCCACGGCTCCCCAGACCTTTTCTCATGGCACACTAGCGTGCCGCAGCACAGTGGTTGAAAATCACTGCTCCAAGCAACCCAGCACAACATATCAATCGCAGTGCTGTGGGAAACACTGAAAGATCATCACACAAAATATATTTTTACATCCATATATCAATCAATCAATCAATGTTTACTTATATAGCCCTAAATCACTAGTGTCTCAAAGGGCTGCACAAACCACTACGACATCCTCGGTAGGCCCACATAAGGGCAAGGAAAACTCACACCCAGTGGGACGTCGGTGACAATGATGACTATGAGAACCTTGGAGAGGAGGAAAGCAATGGATGTCGAGCGGGTCTAACATGATACTGTGAAAGTTCAATCCACAATGGATCCAACACAGTCGCGAGAGTCCAGTCCAAAGCGGATCCAACACAGCAGCGAGAGTCCCGTTCACAGCGGAGCCAGCAGGAAACCATCCCAAGCGGAGGCGGATCAGCAGCGCAGAGATGTCCCCAGCCGATACACAGGCAAGCAGTACATGGCCACCGGATCGGACCGGACCCCCTCCACAAGGGAGAGTGGGACATAGAAGAGAAAGAAAAGAAACGGCAGATCAACTGGTCTAAAAAGGGAGTCTATTTAAAGGCTAGAGTATACAAATGAGTTTAATGTATTTTGCAGATTAATGTCCATCCATCCATCCATTTTCTCCCGCGTGTCCCTTTCCGGGTCGTGGAGGGTGCTGGAACCTATCTCAGCTGCATTCGGGCGGAAGGCGGGGTAAACCCAGGACAAGTCATGCAGATTAATGTGTAAAAATGTATTTGGTGCAACACATTTTGTCTATGGTCATATAAAAAAAATGTAGTCCTGAACACAACAGCAGGTGAGCAGGATGCGTGTGATGCATGGTTGGAGGCGTGTACAGCAGTAGTCGAACATGCAGTTTCTCACACGGACACAAAGAGTGATGAACATGACGACATGCACTGTTGCTCCTTTTGACCTTTCTTCCCCAAAACTTCACCTGGAAATTGTCATTCTCTACAGCTTTGAAGATACACCTATTGCAGCTGCCCACATGACATGCTTTTTTTTAATACTGGTTTTAACTAACTTTTTTATCTTACATTGTACTTCTTTTTTAATAATGTTTAGTAATGTATGTATATTTTGTATTTTTACTTTGCAAGCTCCTATGTCAGGGGTCGGCAAACTTTACCACTCAAAGAGCTATTTTGGCCCGTTTCACAAATTAAAGAAGACAAAGGGAGCCGCAATCATTCTCGCGAATATCTGCTGGTGGCCACACATGTAACAGTAATAGTGCCGCCTTCTACAACATGTACAGACAGCTTGCCAGTACAGTAACATGTTGTATGTGGCTTCCGCAGATACACGTACACGACTGCAAGGCATACTGGGTGGCACAGAGTACACTGAAGGTTGCGATATAAACAATTTTACACTCTTACTAATATGCACCACACTGTGAACCCACACCAAACAAGAATGACAAACACATTTCTGGAGAACATCCGCACTGTAACACATAAACGCAACAGAACAATTACCCAGAATGCTATGCATCCATGACTCTTTCAGGCTATATTATACACCCCAATAGCACCAAAACCCGCTTCCCCCGCCTTTCCGTGCGTCGGTTGAGGTGGGCGGGGGTGTATAATATAGTCAGGAAGAGTCATGGATGCAAATGATTCTGGGTATTTGATGTGTTGCGTTTATGTTGTGTTACTGTGAGGATGTTCTCCCGAAATGTGTTTGTCATTCTTGTTTGGTGTGGCTTCACAGTGTGGTGCATATTAGTAAGAGTGTTGAAGTTACTTATATCACAACCTTCAGTGTACTCTGTGTCACCCAGTATACCTTGCAGTCGTGTACGTGTATCTGCGGAAGCCACATACAACATGTTACTGGACTGGCAAGATGTCTGTACATGTTGTAGAAGGTGTTAAAGGTAATGGCTTCATGGCACGCCCTTATTACTGTTATATGGGTGACCATCAGCGGTTATTCGCGATAATGGTTGCGGCTCTCATTGTCTTCTTTATTTTGTGAAACGTGTCAAAATGTAGAGGGCGCTTAAAGTATAGCCATCATGGCACGCCCTCAATATTTTTGTCCGAGTGATAATCGAGGAATGTTCGAAAGTGATGTCCGGAAGAGGCTACGAGAACCGGAATCCCCCCGTAACAATCGGGGGGGTCGGCGATTGTGCAGCTGAGCCACATCAGAGTGGCCAAAGAGGCGCATGCGGCTCCGGAGCCGCGGGTTGCCGACCCCTGTCCTATATGGACCCCAGGAAGACTAGCGGTCGGCTTGGCGTCAGCTAATGGGGATCCATTCATCCAACCATCCATCAATTTTCTACCGCTTGTCCCGTTCGGAGTCGCGGGGGTTGCTGGAGCCTATCTCAGCTGCAGTCGAGCGGATGTTAGTGTTGCCAATCAATCTATCCCCAGGTGCATGTCTTTGGAGGTGGGAGGAAGCCAGAGTACCTGGAGGTGAACCCACGCAGTCACGGGGAGAACATGCAAACTCCACACAGAAAGATCCCGAGCCCGGGATTGAACCCAGGACTACTCAGGACCTTCGTACTGTGAGGCACATGCACTAACCCCTGTACCATCCTGCTGCCCACGGTATCCATTCAATAAACAATAAACCTGTGTTCATGTTACTTCATTCCAAGACATGATCGAAGACAAGTTTTTATTCTATTTTTTTTTTTTTACAGTCGAGGTCAAAAGTTTACATACGCTTGTAAAGAACATAATGTCATGGCTGTCTTGAGTTCACAATAATTTCTACAAGTCTTACTTTTTTTTGTGATAGAGTGATTGGAGCACATACTTGTTGGTCACAAAAAACATTCATGAAGTTTGGTTGTTCTATGAATTTATTATGGGTCTACTGAAAATGTGAGCAAATCTGCTGGGTCAAAAGTATACATACAGCAATGTTAATATTTGGTTACATGTCCCTTGGCAAGTTTCACTGCAATAAAGCACTTTTGGTGGCCATCCACAAGCTTCTGGCAAGCTTCCGGTTGAATTTTTAACCACTCCTCTTGACAAAATTAGTGCAGTTCAGCTAAATTTGTTGGTTTTCTGACATTGACTTGTTTCGTCAGCATTGTCCACACATTTAGGTCAGGACTTGGGGAAGGCCATTCTAAAACCTTAATTGTAGCCTGATTTAGCCATTCCTTTACCACTTTTGACATGTGTTTGGTATCATTGTCTTGTTGGAACACCCAAGTGCGCCCAAGACCCAACCTCCGGGCTGATAATTTTAGATTGTCCTGAAAAATTTGGAGGTAATCCTCATTTTTAATTGTCCAATTTACTTTCTGTAAAGCACCAGTTCCATTGGCGGCAAAACAGGCCCAGAGCATAATACTACCATCACCATGCTTGACGGTAGGGAAGGTGTTCCTGGGATTAAAAGGCCTCATCTTTTCTCCTCCAAACATATTGCTGAGATTTGTGGCCAAAGAGCTCAATTTTTGTTCCATCTGACCACAGACCTCCAGAAGGTCTTATCTTTATCCATGTGATGTCAGATAAAACAAAAATTCAGCTGTTTGACATTATGTCCTTCACAAGTGTACGTACACTTTTGACCACGATGATGCCAAAAAACATGAAAAAAGATGGGAAATCCTTAAAGGCTTATTATGAAAATGTAATAATGTTTATAGATATGCAACAACAGCAACATATATGCTATCTGTTGTTGTGTTCCCTTTTTTTGAGTGTACAAAATGAAGGTGTGTGTTGAATCTGACTTGGACATAATATGGACTATACACAAATGCTTTTTATGAAAATGTAATTTTGTTTATAACTTATATGCAATCTGTTGTTTCCCTAATTTTTGTTGTTGCACATGGATGAGGGTGTGTGTTGCTGAGGCCCACTTTGACATTGTCTGGACTGGACCTGGTTTTAAAAACCTTTTAGACAAGTCTAATTCCATTAACAACCTGGTCTGATAAAGATAAGGTTATTTATTTTTATTTATTTTTAATAAAATAAAATGAGATTAAAAAAAAGGAAAACAATGACATTTTTTTGGGATAAAAAAAGAAAGTAAAATCATATAAAACAATTACATAAAAAATAGTAATTAATGATAGTGTTAGTGGACCGGCGACACACACAATCATGTGTGTTTCAGGGACTATGTCCCTTGCAGGCTGTGTTATATATGTTGTGGGAACCAGCATTTTGGGAGCAGAAAGAAACAACCCTTTTTTGTGTGAGTGGGTGTGGCTGGGTGTGAATGGGGGAGGGAGGGGTTTTCTTTGGGGGGTTGATGCACTGATGGAAAGTGTATTTTGTGTGTTTTTGTGTTGATTTAATAAAAAAATTTAAAAAATAAAATAAAAAAAAAACTTTTGACCACGACTGTATGTGGCGGCAGATTACGACAGAAGTCATTCAAAATAGAGATATTACTTAGTTCTTCTATCAAACTAAAAAGTGATATCTTATTCTTATATCTTACTTATATGACAACATGTCATTTATTTGCCTTTTTCCACCCCTGAAATCTGGTAGATTCAGTTCTTCGCAAGCTAATATTTAGTTCGTAGTAGGAAGGTGGAAATTCCGGGAGTCCTTAGGAAACTAAGAGCGACAGGCTGTGATCATTTTGTTTTATAAATGAATAGTTTTTAAATCGCACGGTAACCCATGAATCGTGACACAAATCGAATAGTGCATCACAACGAGATTTACTGTACATCCCTAGTTTTTAATCAGCCGAGTCTTTAAAATAGTATGCAGTTCCAAGCTGTTTGAGAATTTTTACAAACGTCATTTTAATACGCGAAGCTACGACAGGTGTACTGACTCTTTTAAAAGTATTTACAGAGGAATATAAAGTATTTAGCCAGACTTCGAAGCAGCGAGGTGAGCTGCTAACTGGGACTCCGACCTGGTAGTTTGAAATGAGAAATGTGAAATGAAGGACGAGTGGAACGAAGCAATTGTTCACTAATTACTTTGTTACATTCTGTAAAATTAGTCAGTCATACGCCATTCGTGTACCTATTCTTCTCAACCTGACTGAACCGGAGTAAAACTTAAAGTTCTTTAACTTTTGGTGAAAACGTCTCTACCCGATAGCCTCGTGTGGAGGAGCAATTGCATTCATGAAATAACAACCTTTTATTTTGACTTTGTGGGTTATTTGTTTGTCTTTGCTTTCTGCTATGAAAGAAAATGGAACGGAGTAGTCCCAATACAGACGATGTGGCTTGCATGTGCGCGCGAGGGGGACGACCTCACCTAGTCAGAGTACTAGAGAACGCAGTAAGACTCAAGTCTTAGCTTGAACAAGCTGGAGTTGGGGTAGGAAGATAGAGACGTTAACCATCGACAGTGAATGTTGTGTACAGCTGTATAGAAACAAATAGGCTGATTTCGGTAGCAAGCCCTTGAACGTGGAACATTAAACAGAATGGGACCTTGAGGATTATCTTCGATAAAACAACACTTGCACGTCATATTCAAAGGACTGACCAAAACTATGTCAGCTTAAACAGCTGAACAGATAATAAGCAGGCCGACAGCTGGTTTCTCATAGCAAGAATACTTATTTCCTATAAATCATCACACCAACGAATTGTGACGCTGTGTGGTTAAGAGGTTAGGTATGCGCCTTTTGACCCAAGTACTCAACTCTCTCAACAATAGAGATATGGTTCGGGAGAGTAAATTTGCAATTTTCAAACCTGCAAACTACTCAAATGTTAACGTTAGGGATGGGCACTGAAACCTGGTTCTATAAACGGTAGCAACCAGACTGAAAATAGAAGTTGCTACTCATTTCAGTGCTAAATGATTGCAGACTCAGACACTTGCACTTTGCAGTAACGTTGTACAAATAGTGGGGACGGCGTGTCGCGGTTGGGTGGCCGTGCCAGCAACCTAAGGGTTCCTGGTTTGATCTCCACCTTCTACCAACCTAGTCACATCCGTTGTGTCCTTGAGCAAGACACTTCACCCTTGCTCCTGATGGGTCATGGTTAGGGCCTTGCATGGCAGCTCTCGCCATCAGTGTGTGATTGTGTGTGCGAATGGGTGAATGTGGAAATAGTGTCGAAGCACTTTGGAGTTGGGGTAGAAAAGCGCCATACAAGTATAACCCATTTACCATTAACGTCTTGTAAGTAATGTAGCATCCTGAGAGAAACACACAGTTTGACACTCCTTTAAACTTTATCCATCCATCCATCATCTTCCGCTTATCCGAGGTCGGGTCGCGGGGGCAACAGCCTAAGCAGGGAAACCCAGACTTCCCTCTCCCCAGCCACTTCGTCTAGCTCTTCCCGGGGGATCCCGAGGCGTTCCCAGGCCAGCCGGGAGACAGTCTTCCCAACGTGTCCTGGGTCTTCCCCGTGGCCTCCTACCGGTTGGACGTGCCCTAAACACCTCCCTAGGGAGGCGTTCGGGTGGCATCCTGACCAGATGCCCGAACCACCTCATCTGGCTCCTCTCCATGTGAAGGAGCAGCGGCTTTACTTTGAGTTCCTCCCGGATGGCAGAGCTTCTCACCCTATCTCTAAGGGAGAGACCCGCCACACGGCGGAGGAAACTCATTTGGGCCGCTTGTACCCGTGATCTTATCCTTTCGGTCATGACCCAAAGCTCATGACCATAGGTGAGGGTGGGAACGTAGATCGACCGGTAAATTGAGAGCTTTGCCTTCCGGCTCAGCTCCTTCTTCACCACAACTTTATTTAAACTTTATTACCGACCTAAATGCGGAAAGAAAGCATCTCACATAACACCAATAGCGCCACAGTGCTAGCCTGTAGCCACAACAACACAAGACTTCATTATGAACCAACTGTTACGGGGAGTGAGGTTGCATTCACAAACTCCAGAAATTATGACTATCGAAAAGCAAGTTGCTTTCTGCCAGTCTCTATCTTCTGTATTGCTGCAGTAATTCTAATTTTTTTTTCAAATTTTTAATGTATTACATTTTCATTATTTAATTTGATGTGTTGAAAATATGTTATTTATATTAATTAAAATATTGAAATGACTAGTCTGTTCGACTTGAATGTCACAAAATTCCATAAAGAAATGAAAAGAAATTCAAAAATAAATTTTTGAAGTACCAGTTTAAGCACCGCACCGGCCAATTTGGCATTAGTAATCAAACACTCTGATCTCAGGAAACATCTCTCATTGGTATACATGGCTACAACATATTACATCTGTATTATTATTACCATTATGTTATTTATTAAATTTAAAATTTAAAAACCCATATATAATATTCCCATGTTTACATTGTTTATAATTTTTGTTCGAAAAAGAAAACTCCAGTACTAATAGAGCTTGGGCTTGATTTTTTTATGTTGATGGTATTTAAAGGAGTTATGTAGATTGTACAGTACAGTAAGTTAGACCTGGGCATTATTGAGTAAAATATATATATTTCCCAAGTCGCTTGATATCAATATGTATCACAATATAAATGAAATCACTATTGTTGTCATGTTTAAATGTTACATTATTAATAATAAGTTAGATGTTTAGACATCAGAAGGTTATTTTTGATGGAAATATGAATATTCGTCAGGACTGACTCCATGATACAATTGTTTCAGTATCCTACTGTATAATATTTACACACACTGCCATTAATTTAACAAACATCATTTTCTCACTGCCCTTTATGTCTGTATGTATGTTATTATTCCATCCATCCATCCATTTTCTACCGCTTATTCCCTTTCGGGGTCGCGGGGGGCGCTGGCGCCTATCTCAGCTACAATCGGGCGGAAGGCAGGGTACACCCTGGACAAGTCGCCACCTCATCGCAGGGCCAACACAGATAGACAGACAACATTCACACTCACATTCACACACTAGGGCCAATTTAGTGTTGCCAATCAACCTATCCCCAGGTGCATGTCTTTGGAAGTGGGAGGAAGCCGGAGTACCCGGAGGGAACCCACGCATTCACGGGGAGAACATGCAAACTCCACACAGAAAGATCCCGAGCCTGGATTTGAACCCAGGACTGCAGGAACTTCGTATTGTGAGGCAGACGCACTAACCCCTCTGCCACCGTGAAGCCTTATTATCAAAGCTATTGTTATAGTTTGTTACATGCACATGCATTAGCTCATGTATTAAACTTTATTTAACAAAAAAACATGACGTTTTTTACTTAGAAATGTTTTGTTTCATTTCATCCAGTGGCACAAGTGTGCGTCGCCTTGCGTGAATGATTAAACAACATACTCCTCCATGTGAGTCTGCTTTGAATTTTAAATATGATATCCATATCATTGTAAATGTAATACATCACTGTATTGCGATGTGGTTCCGACCCGTTTCCAGCGGTGGTACTTTGGAAAGGAAACCTCCTCAAAAACAAAACAGAGAAAGCTGGGCTGAGCCAAGTTGCAGTCATGACAAATCTGCTCGACCAATGCGCGAGTGGCAGTGCAGTATTTTCTTTTCATGTTGAGTCAGTTGGCAACAAAACTGTGCACATTTAGGCAACCATCCAACGCTCGTCACTGCAGAGCCGCATGTGCAACAAACTGCGTCCCGTTCTATACAGAGTCCATTTGAGGGTGTAATGACTGTAAAATGAGTCCCACATGAAGGGACAGTCACAAAGCAATGTGTTTTATGGGCCTCAGCTGGAGGAAACACCCCAGAGTGATGACAGCGAATGTTAGTCTGGCTTTGACCACAAAACTAATAAAGCTACACTGGCTCACGTCACAGGAAAACCCTCACCAGTGGTCAAGGGGAGATCGGCTGGCCAACAGCTTAAGGGGAGGGGGGCGAAAAGAGGTTAGTAACGGCATCTACTCCCAGCCAGATGTTCTTCTCAGTCAAGGCTTCTAAAGCAAAAAACAGGCATATTTTTCTGATAATTGTATATTTTTTTAACCAGAGAAAAAAACAGCGTTTTAGATCATAAATGTTTATCCTCTAACCATGTGCTACATTTTTATATACACAAAGACCTACTGTAAACTCCGGACCATGAGTTGGTACTTTTTTCTTACACTTTGAAACCTGCAGCTTATAAACGATAATGCAGGTTTTAAAACAACAAAGAATAAAATACACTGAAAAGGTGTGTGATTGTTTGTGCTATGGCGCTAGGGCTGGGTGATATGGCCTTTTTTTAATATCTCGATATTTTTAGGCCATATCGCGATATACGATATATATCTCTTTAATTAACACTTGATGCATAGAATCACAGCAGTATGATGATTATATGTGTCTATATTAAAACATTCTTATTCATACTGCATTAATATATGCTCATATTAATATTTCATGCAGAGAAGGAAATCACAACTACGTCAATTGACCAAAACTGTATTTATTAAACAGTTATTAAGCAGTGGCACAATATCATTTCCAAAATATAAAGTGCAAGATTATCAGAGACATTTCAAGTGCCGAATAAAAATGAGCTGCATAATAGGATATCAAGTAGTATTCGTCTTTCGCTATGTAGTAGGTTACTACGGACGTTATTAAAATCTGTTGTTGACTATTTGTTCATACGGTGTTGATCTGGAAATGTTTGTCTCGGCATTTTTATGGTGTGGGCGTGTGGCACCGAATGGAGAGGTTGACATGCGGAGTTTCAAACACTTCATTCTCTAGCAGGTGACTTTTCAAATGATGCGCCACATTAGCAGTAATGCTACTTTTTATAGCAACGCTTTTTCCGCATGCTTGACAAATTACGGTTGTCTGTTCGACATATTCCCACTTGAAGCCAAACCAATGCCAGACGACGGACCCCTCGCTGTTTTTCTTGGGAATTAATTCTTCCTTAATTCGCACCTTCTTTCTCTCGTATCACCACTCGCACGGCTCTGCTAGCATCATTACAAACGTTACCCATGCTGCTACCTCTATGCTCCGCGAGGGCGTGTACGTATGTGACGTATGACGTGACAGTATGTGATGTATGTAAGAAAGTGCGCTTGTCTGTGAGAAGGAGAGACAGGAAAGAGCGAGAAGAGCCTGTAATGCAATGCCCGCAGCTAAAAGCAACTGCGTGATAACGTATACTCGAATATCACAATAGTCATTTTCTATATCGCACAGAGACAAACCCGCGATATATCGTGTATATCGATATATCGCCCACCCCTATGTGGCGCCATCTTTTGGACGAGTTTGCTTGCTGCAGGTGCTGCAACGTCCCTTCATTTAGTGCTTTTGAACCGGAAGTAAATGTGCTGTTCCGTCTTGTAGCCCGTTCATAGCGGTTTTACTTGTATGGATTCTTCATTCATCACTCTAAGCAACATGTGAAACTTTTAAAATATAACTACAACTATTTCAACTTACTAAACTGTCCCGTGTGATGTCTGTAGGAAGGTTTTCATTCATAATCATAGGTGCTATTGCAAAGTAATCAAGCGAGCGTCGTTAGCGTTAGCTAATATTCTAACAGGTTTGCGAGTGTTTGTGTTAGTATTATTACCTTACTCTGGCATTTTTTGTATAGATAGATAGATAGATAGTACTTTATTGATTCCTTCAGGAGAGTTCCTTCAGGAAAATTAAAATTCCAGCAGCAGTGTACAGAGTTGAGATCAATTTAAAAAAAAGTAAAAAGTAAATAATGGGGGTTTAAAAGAAAACAAAATAGAGAAATATTACAAAAAGAATAAAAACAATGGGAATAACAATATAACAGTAAAATAAGAATATAACAAGACAAAGTAGGCAGTAGTGACCATGTTATGAAAACGTATTGCACTGTTAATGTTTTGCATCCCCCTATTGTTTAAATTTCACAAATTTCTATATTATTATTAATTTCGCCAACTGCTTCTTTGCTATCACTTTTACGACCATATTTGTACATATCGTATGTGCTGGTGTTGTTCTTTTGTTGTTGTTGTTGTTATGTTTGCTGTTGTTGTTTTTGTCTCTCTGTCTAATCCCCCTCTTATCCCCACAATTTCCCCCCCTGTCTTCCTTTTTTTCTCTTTCTATCCCCTCCTTTTCCGGCCCGGCTGCACCAAATGATAATATAAATACATTTAATAATGTCAAATTCAAATAAGGCAACAAGAGAAGTATCCTACACTTCTCTTTTGTAAAGTAAATCTGTACAGCCGTATGGGCATCTACATCAACTATATGATTTGCCAGAGAAGCTGGACAGAACAAGAAAAAGAAAAAAAAACGAATAAATAAATTTGTTTCACCAAGACATCACCGTGGAGTTATTGAGTCTGTTTGGCAGATTGGAGCGCTAGCTTCCACAACTAGTCGGTCCATGACAATGGCTTCTGTTTTGTTTGATGTTTTAATTCCGTGTTAGGGACACCTTTTGTAAACAATTAACTAAGGGGTTTAAATAAATATTTATTGAATCTTTCCGTCTAAATAACTGATTTTGGTATGGCTAAAATATAGACAAATATTTTTGTTTCCTAAAATTTAGTGGGTGCCACTTATAAACCGATGCACACAATAGTCCGGAAAATATGGTACTTTGCAAGAAAACTACATTAATTAACAAGCTAAACTGCTAAGTTATGAGAAAAAGTAAGTTGTTTATTTGTCCAGGTTGGGAACAGAATGTCAAACATGAATAAAATAAAATGTGCATCAACTATTTAAATTTAAAAGGCAAACTTGTAGCAGTCAAACACCTATGAAATTATGAATTTTAATTGAACTGGAGTAGGATGAACATTTGATTGCCATGATTCCATGTTCAAATACAAGATAGCCTACATAAAGTATGGATTCACAAGTGGCAAAAAAAAACCTCCATTGTATGATGAGTAGTGAAGTGTGTGCTATTAAAAGCATGAAACCACCCAAACTGATGCACCAATTCCAAAGTCAACATCCCACCTGCAACAACAAACCAGTGGAGTTTTTTTTTTTCAAGACAAGAGCAGAAGCTAGACATCAAACAGACAACAACACGGTGTCTTAAAATGTGACTGTAGCTCACGGTATTGAAAATACAAAAAAATCAACACAATACCTGAAAAAAATTGTAGTCAAAAAGCTTAATCACTGCATTCCTAGTTAGAATTTGCAACACATCAATATTAACATGGAAAGCCTCCCCGTTGCCAGGCAACAAAAAAAGGATCTGCGTATGTGACGAGATACAAAAAAAATAATTTGGCAGTGTAAACCTTAACAGAATAATTTAGAAAAGGATACAAATATGACACTAATACACTGAGTTTGGCATTGGAATGAATGAACAAGTGAATGACAATGAATAATATTACATAAAACACAGATGACACCCAAAAACCGTTTCACTCATTGCTATTCAGATTTACAGGAGTAAGTATTGCCTTGCTTCAATCTTGATTAATATATCACCATATATACACATACTGTATGTAAATAGCATGTACAGTATATAACATTCCTAGTCTAGGAATGTTTTGGTTAAATATCCATTTAGTGCCACTCCTGCAGTCAAAACAATCCTACAATTCAGCAATCTCAACCTTTGAGGTTGTGCACAGAAATTAATATTCCAATTGCATATTTTTCTAAATATTTTGGCTTTTCGTCCAATTTTGGGTTTTTGTAATTGGAATTGGAGCTTTTGGAAAACCGGAGTGAACATTTTCACAAACTCGGCATCAGCGTTTGTGTTATCATAACAAAAGTGCAACATTATCTCGTGTAATTAAAGCTAACAGTATTTAAAGGTGCCATATGTAATAATGTGGCCACAAATGGTACTGCAATCACTGTCAAAATTCTGTAGTCCCCTCCCACTATCCCTGATTGAGGTTGCCGGATACGCAGCCGAATCCGAATCCTACTCCAAGGAACTTCAAATGGCAATCAACGAGTCCTACCCTTGTTTATTGCAAGACGGCATACTAAGTAATTATGCCACATTTTACTAATGTCAATTAGCCAAATGTATTTGTAAAGTTACGCAGCAATATTTTAGTCTGGAGTTGGCACAGATTGTTGGCATTACCCTGCTAAAATGTCTAGTTTGACCGCACGGACCACCATCGAAATATTTATATATAATAATATACTACATATCGCATAGGCCTACTTTGATGGCAAGCCAACAGTAAAATTACCACCACATTTTGTTCAGCATAACTCCATGTTGCATCCCTGGTAAAAATCCTCCTTTTTCTTCATGGCTTTGTCATGAATAAGTTGAGAACCATAACGATGCCTTTTAAATTTATTAAAGGTCTGACATGTTTAGTAACTTTACCAGTGGCAGTAGCCAGAAAAAGGTGGAGGTGCGTAACTGGCATCCTGAATGTGACACACTCACAGACTTTCTAATTGGTCAAACGGTGGAGGGAGGGGCATCGAAATGAAAACAATAACATGATTTCGGGGCTGTAAATCTAATTTTGAAATGAGCATATCCCGGCTGAACTACTGTTATCAGTTATAAATGTATTCCAAAAGGACATGCCTTACTAATTCCTTTTGACATAGCAGGGTCATTTAAAGAGGACTTGCCATGAAATTATTACATATCGCATCTTTAACAGATATACACATCGATGTACTTCTAATATCCGACAAAAAGGTCCCGCAAGTATTTCACTGGCTTAGTTTGTGATTGTAGCAGCCTAAAAGGCCTGATTTGACAGAAGGTTTTTCAAAATGTTGCATCAAAAGTTGTGTTTTTTATACATTGCATCAGATATTGATATAATTGAATTTGTTTTAAATATATTAGGTGTTCTTTGTAATCCTTTCCCAAATAACAAGATTTCAACAAATCTACAAAATATGTTTTATTTGCACAGAAATGTGTAAATAGTTTGTAAAACATTTTTTAATAACAGAGTAACGGAATCTAATTTACAAGTAGACACTAGATGGCGCCAAAAGAAAATTCTCAACCAAGTGTCAAATCACTGTATTGAAATAATAAACACCACCAAAGGCTCTCTTATTGTTGTTGTCTGCTCTGTCATCCACAAGTTGCAGACATTATCCATAAATGTTTCACGATTTTAGAATGTGCTTGTCCATCATAAAATTGTATTCATCTCGCAAAACACTGCATAAAGTCTACACCTGCTTTCTATTAAGAATCTATAGAGCTGATTTTTGTTGGTAAATGAAAGCTGATGAGAAATTAACAGCAGACGTTTACACCTTTGTAAATGTAAACAGGTAAGTGTGGATGTGGGTGTGTTGGCTAAATATTTATATCCTATATTACCTCGAAGGCTAACGATGTTGGCAGAAACCAAAAAAGGATCTTAGCTATGAGTGAATAAATGAGTTGAATATACAAACCCCGTTTCCATATGAGTTGGGAAATTGTGTTAGATGTAAATATAAACGGAATACAATGATTTGCAAATCATTTTCAACCCATATTCAATTGAATATGCTACAAAGACAACATATTTGATGTTCAAACTGATAAACATTTTTTTTTTTAAATAATCATTAACTTTAGAATTTGATGCCAGCAACACGTGACAAAGAAGTTGGGAAAGGTGGCAATAAATATTGATAAAGTTGAGGAATGCACATCAAACACTTATTTTGAACATCCCACAGGTGTGCAGGCTAATTGGGAACAGGTGGGAGCCATGATTGGCTATAAAAGCAACTTCCATGAAATGCTAAGTAATTCACAAACAAGGATGGGGCGAGGGTCACCAATTTGTAAACAAATTGTCGAACAGTTTTAGAACAACATTTCTCAACGAGCTATTGCAAGGAATTTAGGGATTTTACCACCTACGGTCCGTAAAATCATCCAAAGGTTTAGAGAATCTGGAGAAATCACTGGATGTAAGCGATGATATCACGGACTGTTGATCCCTCAGGCGGGACTGCGTCAAAAACAGACATCAGTGTGTAAAGGATATCACCACATGGGCTCAGGAACACTTCATAAAACCACTGTCAGTAACTACAGTTGGTTGCTATATCTGTAAGTGCAAGTTAAAACTCTACTATGCAAAGCGAAAGCCATTTATCAACAACACAAAGGAACACCGCTGGCTTTGCTGGGCCCGAGCTCATCTAAGATGGAATGATGCAAAGTGGAAAAGTGTTCTGTGGTCTGACGAGTCCACATTTCAAATTATATTTGGAAACTGTGGACGTGGTGTCCTCCGGAACAAAGAGGAAAATAACCATCTGGATTGTTATAGGTGCAAAGTTCAAAAGCCAGCATCTGTGATGGTATGGGGGTGTATTAGTGCCCAAGGCATGGGTAAATTACACGTCTGTGAAGGCACCATTAATGCTGAATGGTCCATACAGGTTTTGGAACAACATATATGTTGTCATCCAAGCAACATTATCATGGACGCCCCGCTTATTTGAGCAAAACAATGCCAGGCCACATGTTACAACAGCGCGGCTTCATAGCAAAAGAGTGCGAGTACTTTCCTAGCACGCCTGCAGTCCAGACATGTCTCCCATCGAAAATGTGTGGCGCATTATAAAGCGTAAAATACGACAGCGGAGACCCCGGACTGTTGAACAACTTAAGCTGTACATCAAGCAAGAATGGTAAAGAATTCCACTTTCAAAGCTTCAACAATTAGTTTCCTCAGTTCCCAAACGTTTATTGAGTTTTGTTAAAAGAAAAGGTGATGTAACACAGTGGTGAACATGCCCTTTCCCAACTACTTTGGCACGTGTTGCAGCCATGAAAGTCTAAGTTAATTATTATTTGCAAAAAAAATAAAGTTTATGAGTTTGAACATCAAATATCTTGTTTTTGTATTGCATTCAACTGAATATGGGTTGAAAAGGATTTTCAAATCATTGTATTCTGTTTTTATTTACATCTAACACAAATTCCCAACTCATATGGAAAAGAGGTTTGTAGATGGTCCCGGCAAGGCAGCATGACCACAGTATCGTCAGTCTGCAGCACACCAAAACAAAATTCAGCCTTTGTGCTAAAACAACCTCCAAACAGCGGACGTCTATCCAGTAAAATATGAAGAGGCTGCTGAATGGTGTGTTTGATATGTTTCAGTTTTGTTTGTTTTCCTGACTCTACAAACTGGAGGATTGAACATTGGCTTTGCTCCCTGGGTCTTATGTAGACATACTGTACATGTGGATTGTTTTCAACTCGGACCTCTCCAGTCCAACACTCCCAAGACATCCACGTGCAACATAAACAATAACAATCCCTATTGTTACACGACGGAGAAGCAGGCCGGAGGGGACCTCACATTAGTCTGCTCCCCCAGGTAAATGCTGTACAATATTACTACATTATTTCATGTAAGTACTGTAGTTGTTTTCAGAACATTTTATTGATTTTCAAACAAAATTTCTAATCTAAGTTTTTTTTTCTTTTAAAAAAGACATGTTACACCTCAAAATTTCGATGTTTTGGGGGAGTTAGGGTTATTAAATTGATTTCAATTCATTTCAATAGGCTGCGCCAATTTGAGCTCTGAGTGTTTTTAGATATAAGCTCCGTCAAAGAACCAATGAACTTGTAAGTTGAGGTACTATACTATGCAGTGTTCGGGTGGACATGGTCAGATTTTTTTACTTTACGAAACTGTGGTACTTGCAATTGACTTGTTCCTCATTAGTTTACTTTATTCCATAGTTCCTCAATAACATGCTCTCAAATGCTTTTGGCAAAACTAATGTGATCATTTAGAAAAATATGATTTTCACAGATAATATATTATTAAATATACATATTTTCTTATGTGACCACTATAAAAGTGAGACCACTCATTTTTTTTTTCAGGGAAAACAGAAGTGAGAACCTCTTGAAATAAGAGCATGTCTACTTGCTTAAGTCTTATATTAAAATATTACAAATATGGTGAGTTTCTGTTCTTTATTTTGAGTGTGACCAGAGATTGAAGAGTGTCACAGCTACTCAACCTAAATAATTCCCAAGACAAGTCTTTAAAACAGGCACACACTTACCCTCTTACTTGAAACGCATTTGAAAGTGTTTCATTAAATTTAAACAAGTTTCATAGAAACAACTTCTATTGTAATTTCATTGTGTGTCAAATCTGTTTGCATAAAGCCAACAGGTTTTGCAGCATAGAAAGACACAACTGGTGTTGCCACTCAGAAAATGTCAATGGGCACATTTCCATTCAGGATGCACAATGTGAAGCTTACAAAATGTTATATTTTATACCACCTTGAAAGAGACCGATGATGAATTTAATCGTTTGTGAATTATAAATGTTGGTACAATGTTGCATGCATGTTGGCTGCGATGGTGGGGGAGGATGCCGGACAGACCTGGCAGGCCCAAGCGCATTGTGAGGGTCTGCTGGGAACGTCTGGCAGAGTCTCCTGTCAGAGAGAGTTTCAATTCACACCTCCGGGAGAACTTTGAACATGTCACGAGGGAGGTGCTGGACATTGAGTCCGAGTGGACCATGTTCCGAACCTCTATTGTCGAGGCGGCTGATTGGAGCTGTGGCCGCAAGGTTGTTGGTGCCTGTCGTGGCGGTAATCCCAGAACCCGTTGGTGGACACCAGCAGTGAGGGATGCCGTCAAGCTGAAGAAGGAGTCCTATCGGGTTCTTTTGGCTCATAGGACTCCGGAGGCAGTGGACGGGTACCGACGGGCCAAGCGGTGTGCAGCTTTAGCGGTCGCGGAGGCAAAAACTCGGACATGGGAAGAGTTCGGGGAAGCCATGGAAAACGACTTCCGGACGGCTTCGAAGCGATTCTGGACCACCATACGGCGCCTCAGGAAGGGGAAGCAGTGCACTATCAACACCGTGTATGGTGCGGATGGTGTTCTGCTGACTTCGACTGCGGATGTTGTGGATCGGTGGAGGGAATACTTCGAAGACCTCCTCAATCCCACCAACACGTCTTTCTTTGAGGAAGCGGTGCCTGGGGAATCTGTAGTGGACTCTCCTATTTCTGGGGCTGAGGTCGCTGAGGTAGTTAAAAAGCTCCTCGGCGGCAAGGCCCCGGGGGTGGATGAGATCCGCCCGGAGTTCCTTAAGGCTCTGGATGCTGTGGGGCTGTCTTGGTTGACAAGACTCTGCAGCATCGCGTGGACATCGGGGGCGGTACCTCTGGATTGGCAGACCGGGGTGGTGGTCCCTCTCTTTAAGAAGGGGGACCGGAGGGTGTGTTCCAACTATCGTGGGATCACACTCCTCAGCCTTCCCGGTAAGGTTTATTCAGGTGTACTGGAGAGGAGGCTTCGCCGGATAGTCGAACCTCGGATTCAGGAGGAACAGTGTGGTTTTCGTCCTGGTCGTGGAACTGTGGACCAGCTCTATACTCTCGGCAGGGTTCTTGAGGGTGCATGGGAGTTTGCCCAACCAGTCTACATGTGCTTTGTGGACTTGGAGAAGGCATTCGACCGTGTCCCTCGGGAAGTCCTGTGGGGAGTGCTCAGAGAGTATGGGGTATCGGAATGTCTTATTGTGGCAGTCCGCTCCCTGTATGATCAGTGTCAGAGCTTGGTCCGCATTGCTGGCAGTAAGTCGGACACGTTTCCAGTGAAGGTTGGACTCCGCCAAGGCTGTCCTTTGTCACCGATTCTGTTCATAACTTTTATGGACAGAATTTCTAGGCGCAGTCAAGGCGTTGAGGGGTTCCGGTTTGGTGGCCACGGGATTAGGTCTCTGCTTTTTGCAGATGATGTAGTCCTGATGGCTTCATCTGGCCGGGATCTTCAGCTCTCACTGGATCGGTTCGCAGCCGAGTGTGAAGCGACCGGAATGAGAATCAGCACCTCCAAGTCCGAGTCCATGGTTCTCGCCCGGAAAAGGGTGGAGTGCCATCTCCGGGTTGGGGAGGAGACCCTGCCCCAAGTGGAGGAGTTCAAGTACCTAGGAGTCTTGTTCACGAGTGGGGGAAGAGTGGATCGTGAGATCGACAGGCGGATCGGTGCGGCGTCTTCAGTAATGCGGACGTTGTATCGATCCGTTGTGGTGAAGAAGGAGCTGAGCCGGAAGGCAAAGCTCTCAATTTACCGGTCGATCTACGTTCCCATCCTCACCTATGGTCATGAGCTTTGGGTCATGACCGAAAGGATAAGATCACGTGTACAAGCGGCCGAAATGAGTTTCCTCCGCCGGGTGGCGGGGCTCTCCCTTAGAGATAGGGTGAGAAGCTCTGCCATCCGGGAGGAGCTCAACGTAAAGCCGCTGCTCCTCCACATCGAGAGGAGCCAGATGAGGTGGTTCGGGCATCTGGTCAGGATGCCACCCGAACGCCTCCCTAGGGATGTGTTTAGGGCACGTCCAGCTGGTAGGAGGCCACGGGGAAGACCCAGGACACGTTGGAAAGACTATGTCTCCCGGCTGGCCT